>NC_003076.8:5757575-6060606 GCF_000001735.4 Arabidopsis thaliana | reverse complement strand
GACGTTTGAGTTGCAGGAGCCTGGCCTCGTGGAGTGATATACGGTCAGAATTCAGAAATAAACAAGTCTTGACTTTTCTTTGTCGTTGACCTAGTTGCTATTTTCCCAATGGGAAAATTAGAAAATGAATCACTCCTATAGTCCTATTCAATCCATTTGTTTATGATCCTCGTAATTTTAAATATCGAATATTAATCTACAAGCCATAAATCATTTGACCAAATCGTAGCCATTTTATTTTCTGTAACTAAACCATGGCTATTGACTTTGGAAAAAATACTACATCTATTAGTTTAAAAATCTAAACAACTCATTTTCAAGATTTGGGAAGAAAAAAAACATGAGCTTTACATTGTCTACCATAATTAAAATGGTAATAGAAAAATTCTATTTCTAGTTTTTCAATATATGGTGAATCTTTCAGAGCACTATAAATTAAATATTTGGATACCATTACTTCTTTTCCCGTAAATTGTAGCTACTGAATGATAAAGCTATTCACCATTTGAGTAACTGACTCTCTTTAGTAAAAAGTATTTATAGATTTATGGTTTGCATTTAGATTAATTAAACGCACGCGTTAAAAAAAAAAAAAAAGAAGCGTGAGCCAAACGATTGAAGAAAAGTTTAGCTAATTTAGCCAAATAGTAATGAAAATGTTTCAGTTACAAAATAAAAAATGGCTTTACATTTATTGACAAAGCAAAACAAAAAGAATATGGGGGTTACATTTGAAAAAGTAGCTTTATTGTTTATGGGTTGTCTCTAGAAAAATGATAGTCTATGTGTAATAAATTAAGTGGTTGGCGTAAGCTTGACGATGACGGTGAAGAAGTTGGGAGTTTTTGGGAGATTCACAGTCAAAGTTCACATTTTTAAAAGTTCCTTTTTGCTGCCAATCCATACCTCAACCAACAACAAATTTGTCAGTTGTGTGCATTTATCTGTCGGTTTAAAATGGTTTTGCATAGACTATATAATAACAAAAGTTGAAGCTACTATATTTTTTATGTTATAAAACTTTATCCTATAAATATTGAAATGAAATACAAGTAATGAAACTTGCAAGTAATAAAGAAATATAAAGCTTTCCTGCTCACCTTATATTAATTTATAACGTTAAATATTTATACCATTTTTGAATTGCATCAGCGATTAATAGGGAAACAATCAAACAAAGAAGAGAGTAAGACTGAAAACTACAACTAAAAACAACAAAACAACAAAACATACCACAAGAAAAACATAATCAATGTTAAGTTATATTATATATGGTTCAACTTTTCTTTCTCAATCTTGACAAAATTGACCATACGTATTTTCCCTTAGAGCATCTACAACAATGGGATCCATATTTTACAATAAAAAATTTACAAATAGACATTTGAACTAGATTTATATTTGACATTGTCCAATGATGGGATCCAAATATAGAGGATCTAAAATTTTAAATGTTTGAAAAATGTGTCTAAGGTATGTGTGTTTGTGTGTCCAAAGAAGCGTCCAAAAGAGTGACTAAATGTCCAAAAATAGATCTGTATCTAAGGTTTTTTCTTCAATTTTGATTTAATTTTTAGATCTTTGATGTTTAGGACATCCTATTCCAACAAAATCTGAAGACCGACGCTAAAAACCCTAAACAGACTTATATTTCATATGTGTAGGTGACAGTGACAGACCGTATTCCTCAAAACGTGGAAAGATTCTTCCGTTTGTGAGATTCGATCTAATATTTCTTTAAAAATATATATATTACTACAATATGTTCAGAAGAAGAAGAATCCTCTACAATCAATTCATACAAAAATATAGGAAATCAAATAGCAATATCGTTTTTTTTTTTTCATCTTTTATAGATTGACTAAATAGAGCAAGAAAACTAGCAAACTTCCTTTTTTGTTGATATATACTACGTACAAAAGATAAGTTCTTATCATAAAAGTTTGTTGAAACATGTTTACCTCTTCTACTCTAGGGTTTGGATTTAGAGTTTAGATACAAGCTTTATTTCATATATTTCTCAAGAAAATATTAATATCTCATTATATTTTCATACATTATATGAATAATACGTACTGTCTTCCTCGGAAAAAAAAGGAAACCATTATTGTTATCTATGAAAAAAGTAACATGCGAAGAGCTGCAAAGCTCCTCATAAAAAACTTGAATAATCTTTAATTAAATAAACAAGAAAACATTGAGACTCTCAGATCCTTGACTTATAATGTGTATACTAATAAAGATATAAGAATACGGGAGAATCTTCAAACGAAACACAACGAAATAAAATGATGATGAGTAACGTAACTACCTTTAGAAAAAAAAAAAAAAAAAAGAAGTCATCGTTTTCCATAATCATCATATTTTTGAGGGATATTCACCAAACAGAATCATGGTCCTTTAAGGTGGCAGAGACGTTGGTTTTGATTGCCAATGGAAGAATACTCCCTCATGGTCCAACCACTCGTTTTGCTCTCATCACCTTCAACGTAGAACCTGAGATTCCTCTTCTTCCCGATCACTTCACCGGTTTTCTTCGACACGACATCTTTTAACTCTCCAGTGGCTTTCCAACCTTTAACTTTGCGATTTGTCCTTTTCACGAAATAAAACCACTCGTTAGGTTCAAAGATATCATTCTCTGTGTGATTAAGCCGCCACGGCTCTTTGGCGTAGATGTTGTCCCTGTCTTCTAACAAATATATCGTGTTTGGTTGGTGGAAGCCAAGCTTTGGTAGAAGATAATCGAGTATGAGTTCTTCTTCTGAAGGATTAAATCTAAAGCAACCAAGCTCTTCCTCTTCATCGTAAAATTCTTCAGTCATCGGCATCATCTTCTTCTTCTGAAATTTCCTCGAGTCAAATGAGAGAGAATTAATTATGAACCTCCTCTAATGAGGTTTATATAAAGTGGAGTATGATTGAGAACCGACTATTGAATATTATCTAATTTGGATTAGTTTTGGATATATATAAATATACAAAAAGGAAAGTTTACAAGTTTTTCATGTTATTTTTATAAAAATAAATCCAATAGGCACAGGGCTATACCAAACGAATAATAATGATGTCAAAAAAATAAACGAATAATAGTTAATAATTTTTCAAAAAACTAAAGACATTTATTTTGTGGCCCAATAATTCCAAACACATCAATTTGAAAAAAAAAATTATGTAGAGGAGATACAAAAGGAAAACAAAAAAATTTGTATGGTTTCGCACTGGGCTGGGCCTATCTAGAGTCCAATAGTCAGCAATGGTTTGGTTAACCTTTCTTTCTTAACCTTGGCTAAACAGACCACAAGTTTGGGTTCTAAGGTTAGATAACAATAAAATCTCAGGGCCGACCCCTGATACTTATGCTCATAAGCATATCCTAATTCTTTTAGCTAATATCGTTTAACGAATTTATGCTAATAATAACATGCGATCTCATTACTTGAATATCAAGAAATGCAACAAACTCTCTCTTTTTCGTCCCAAGAGGGGGTCTTGGCCTCTTGGGTATACTTTCTGCAGAACCATAAATTATGTTTCTCGTTTAGGTTCTGTCCTTTTTTTTTCTTTTTTTATAATATCTTGACTATATACCAGCCTATGTATATCATTTTTTTTTACTCTAATATATACTGGAAAAAGGAAAGAAAAAAGGTTTTTGTTTGTGCTCAATTCCTATAAGTTAATTTTTACATGTATCTGTTCTCAATAGTGTCTACATTCATTTGATCATTATAATTTGTACACTAGTACACTAAAAAGGAAAAAGAAAAAAAGCAGTATAGACTTTCCATAGTCAGAGCTCACCAAAAAGGAACCATGGTCATTTGAGGTGGCAGAGAATATGGAAATGAACTCATTACATATTTTGTACAACAAACCCATTTTGGAATTAAACAGGCCCTCTATGTTAATCAGAGCATAAGGATTTCATCTTTTTCTCTACAAACTTTTCAATTATCTTTTTCTAAGAGTTACAAAAGTATATTTGTTTTCTATATAAATTTGGGATAGTCTATCTACATTTCTACAAAATTCAGCTAACCGTTAGGTGAGTCACTCATAGTCATACATATCTTCCTTCTATATAAAAAAAGAATATTAGTTTTGAGTGGACTGATAAATATATTCTTTTCAACAAGAAGAAAACAATCTTCTTAAACCCAAACGTTCAAGAAAAAGAAAAAAAAACGATACTTACGATGAGTGCGGTAAAATCGGCGTTAGGTGATATGGTGATAACCTTTTTGTGGGTTATTCTCTCGGCGACGTTTGGGATACAGACGGCGGCGATTGTTTCCGCCGTAGGGTTTCATGGTATCACTTGGGCTCCTCTTGTGATCTCAACGTTGGTTGTTTTTGTCTCCATCTCGATTTTTACGGTTATTGGAAACGTTCTTGGTGGTGCTAGCTTCAATCCTTGTGGAAACGCAGCGTTTTATACCGCCGGTGTTTCCAGTGATTCTCTCTTCTCCTTGGCCATTAGATCTCCTGCTCAGGTGTGTGTTTATGATCTAAGCTAGCTTTTGAAACCAAACCAACTTCTTCTTCTTGTTCTTTATTTTGTTCTGAACAGAAAGATTTTTGTTCATATACTTGTGACATCTTTTCATATGAGTATTTGCTTTTGTGTCTTGTCTCTTCGAATAAGAATCTATTAAAGTTTTATCCTTACACATTGTTTATGAATTTCTTTACATTTATTTTGTTGTTAGAGCAATGTATTTTCTTTGTTTGTTGGATCTATGTGAAGTTTATTGTGTGTGGTCCATGTGTGTTTTTGAATAACGTACAAACTTTTTTAATTGGAGATTTTGGCCCAAGTACCCACTGGCATATTTGTTTCCATATGTAATGTAACCTTTTATATATCTTAGGCAATTGGTGCGGCAGGCGGTGCGATAACGATCATGGAGATGATACCGGAAAAGTATAAGACTAGGATTGGAGGAAAGCCTTCATTGCAATTTGGTGCACACAATGGAGCTATTTCTGAAGTGGTCCTAAGTTTTAGTGTTACATTTTTGGTTTTACTAATTATCCTAAGAGGTCCTCGAAAACTGCTCGCGAAAACGTTCTTGCTCGCACTCGCTACCGTATCGGTGTTTGTCGTAGGTTCTAAATTCACTAGACCATTCATGAATCCTGCCATTGTAAGTTCATACTCGTCCTACTCAAGAATTGTTAATTCATTTTTATTACATTTTGAAATGAATCTTGATATATAGTCTTGTGGTATATATTGTGATGCAGGCGTTTGGGTGGGCATATATCTACAAGTCTCACAACACATGGGACCATTTTTATGTGTATTGGATCAGCTCCTACACCGGAGCTATTTTATCTGCGATGCTCTTTAGAATTATATTTCCGGCTCCACCTCTGGTTCAGAAAAAACAGAAGAAAGCTTGAGAAAAAAATGGAAAAATCTAAGTAAAAATTTCATGAATCATAATCCCATTTGTTGTATGTTTTATGCTGTTGTCGTATTTGTACTTAATTTATAGTTTATAGCCCAAAAAAAAAATTCGTTTCTTTTTAAAATTTATGGATTCACATTTTCTCGGTTAGTGCGTAATCTACAAATTCACTCTCGTCCGGTTGAGTAGTATTGGTTAAGTTCGGTACGTGAAGGAGAGTCAGGGTGGGTTAATCCGGTTAAGGTTCATGTTTTCGATTTACAACTTCTATTAACCAGAGTACTCAAACCGAATTTCATACAGCTCAGGTTTATATGGTTTTGATATCCACTTAGCTTTGATTTTTATCAAATTATACCAAGTTCGATTCAACCAAGTTTCACTATCACAAAATTGCAAAAAAAATAAATATAAAAAGTAAACAGTCAAATTAAAAATCTCATGAAAAATTAGGAGTTGTTAGTGAAAATATTAGTGATAATCCCTTCGTTTCAATTTATTTATAATTTAAGAATTTTGCATACACATAAAAAGTTAAGACACTACATAAATTATGTAAATTGTTTATCTTTTTTATACTATAACGTCATTTTTTATTTAAAATAATATATGCAACCAATAACAAAATATTCTGCATAATACCAATATAATCAAAAGAAATAAATAATCATAAATTTTTGCAAAAAAATATTAATGAATAGCATTTATTTTTCAACAAAAACTTTAAAATACAAATAAATTAAAACAGAGGAAGTACTTAATTAAATATTTTGGTATTTATTACTACTGTTTAATTTCAATATAAAAAAAAATCAACTTTAACTAATTTATGCGTAAGCTCATTGTGAGAGTTAAACATAGTTGGGAGTTACCCATCTCCCGCAATCGTAACCCATAACGTCTTTTGTTTGCATCCATCGCTCTCTCATACAAAATTCAGATCTGAAGCACACACAAGCTTCGGATTCCAGATCAAATCCGGCGATTCAAGCCGCTTTCCCAAATTCACCGTCGATCTGGAGCCGTTACAGGATCCGCCGCAGACCACGGCGTCCTCCGGTACCGGCAACGGCAACGGTAAGATACGCTACCGTTCGCCTTCTTCCACTGAGCTCCTGGAGTCTGGTAACCATTCTCCTACATCCGACTCTGTTGACGGAGGTAAGATGACGGCGAAGCGTGGGATTGGACGGCACGAATCTCTTGCTGACAAGATCCAACGCCATCGTGGGATTATACTTGTGATTTCGGTTCCCATTGTGTTGATCGGTCTCGTTCTTCTGCTAATGCCTGGGAGATCGATTTCTGATTCCGTCGTTGAAGAGTATTCTGTGCATAATCGCAAAGGAGGTCCTAATTCGAGAGGTCCGAAGAATTACGCTGTGATTTTTGATGCTGGAAGTTCTGGTAGCCGTGTACATGTTTACTGTTTTGATCAGAATTTGGATCTTATTCCTCTTGGGAATGAACTTGAGCTCTTCTTACAGGTGATACATTGGTTTCGTTTTTTTCTCCTCTTTCTGGATCATAATCTATGGCTTAATAAGTGCTTGATAGATCTTTGTGTCATTCCCGAGATTTGATTCATTGCTTATGGTGATTTGTGGTACATTTGTGTTATTTTATGTTAATATGGTTGTTTGTGTGTGGAAAGGCTTGCACTGTGTAGCTTACTTGCTAGAGCTTGGTGAAGAAGCTTGCATCTCCCAACGGATCGAATAGGGCTAATATGACTTTGTTTGAGATACAATGAAACTTTATCTCCTGATGCGACGATCTTTAAAAACTGAAATTATGTGAAATTTGCCATTAGAACGCATTTCGAAAACGATTAGAAGAAGATTATTCGTTTGGATGATGAAGGATTTTTAATATTTGATCCTCCTCTAGATTTGATCATGGTAATATCTCTTGCCCTGAGGTAAAGCTCAATAGGATAAACGGGAAGCTTAGAACTTTGCTTTCAATGTATATTATTGACTTGTGCTCTGTGTTCCTGGAATTCTAAGATAAAACTTGAACTCACCTCGCTTGCATCATTTAGTTACTAGTTTCATCACATTGCGGTGGCTTGAATTTCTTGTTTAATTTGCAGTTTAGTGGTGCTTCTTGGAACTTTATCTCTAAGCTATTTACTGATTTGATTTCAGCTAAAACCAGGGTTGAGCGCATATCCTACTGATCCCCGACAAGCAGCAAACTCTTTGGTGTCTCTTCTTGACAAAGCAGAAGCTTCTGTTCCCCGTGAGCTGCGTCCAAAGACACATGTCAGAGTTGGGGTATGGAAACGAATTCTTTCCTTACGTAGAATAATTGAAGCTATCTTGTATTATCGTTGTTTTTTTGTGAATCAATTGAAATGTTTTTCTTCTCTAAATCTTGTCAGGCTACTGCAGGTTTGAGGACGCTGGGTCATGATGCATCTGAGAACATTTTGCAAGCGGTAATTTTATATCCATAAATTTTTCATGCACATTCGCCAGGTCACTTAGCTCTTATACTGTATTATACTTTTGTTTATAAGGTTAGGGAACTCCTGAGAGATAGAAGCATGCTGAAAACTGAGGCAAATGCTGTTACTGTACTGGATGGTACCCAGGAAGGTTCTTATCAGTGGGTATGTTGTCCCACATTTGTTCGTGTCTTATATGAAATCATCTTGCTGTATTTCTCATGTGTCTGCGTTTATGCCTTTATATTCATCGTCTCCATTCGGAGAAGTAAATTCTGGACTGGTATCCTTTCTAGTTTCTTAATTATTCAATAAGAAGTGTTTCACTATGGCAATTGTAATAGTTCAAAGTCTAGTATGTAAAATAGTATTAAAACTCAAGCTGTTGGACTCTCACCAACCTCTAATCAAGCTGACATTTTGTCTTAATGGGCTTTAACTTTGCAGGTAACAATTAACTACTTGCTAAGGAACTTGGGAAAACCATACTCAGATACGGTAGGAGTGGTTGATCTTGGAGGGGGGTCTGTTCAAATGGCATATGCTATATCTGAGGAAGATGCTGCAAGTGCACCAAAACCATTAGAAGGAGAGGATTCATATGTCAGAGAGATGTATCTGAAGGGACGGAAGTATTTCCTCTATGTTCACAGGTTTGTCACCTCTTACGTCTCTCAAAGAGCGAGGCAGTTTTAGGCTATTCTATGTCATCTGTATATCTTCTAGACACTGTACTAGTTAGATATTTGGTCTTCCTTCCATGCTAGCACACATTTTTATTAATTCAAAATCTTTAATGTGAGGTGTTATTGGCTTTTTTCGTGCTTGTAGTTACCTACATTACGGATTACTGGCCGCTCGAGCAGAGATTTTGAAAGTTTCTGAAGATTCAGAGAACCCCTGCATCGTGGCAGGCTATGATGGTAAGAGATTATTGTTTTGTCATGAGAGCTGTTTTTTTTTTCTTAAACTAGAGTTCTCTGAAATTCTCCTCGTATGACACATGTTTTCATTATTGCCATTATCTTCGCCATCCTTTTCTAGAAATTCTCTTAGCATATTGGATCAACAGTTTTCGATTTCTTCTAAGATACTTTATTCACTGTAGGTATGTACAAGTATGGAGGAAAAGAATTTAAAGCCCCTGCTTCACAATCGGGTGCGAGTCTTGACGAGTGCCGAAGGATAACCATCAACGCACTAAAAGTGAATGATACACTGTGTACACACATGAAATGCACATTCGGAGGAGTCTGGAATGGTGGTCGAGGTGGTGGTCAAAAGAATATGTTTGTTGCTTCTTTTTTCTTCGATCGTGCTGCTGAGGTAATTCAACCAAAAACACAGTTTATCAAATCTTTCACACACAACAGGTTTCTTTGCTAATCTCGGTATAATGGTATTAATTATTATGACACAGGCTGGATTCGTTGACCCGAAGCAACCTGTTGCTACAGTTCGTCCCATGGACTTTGAGAAAGCAGCAAAGAAAGCTTGTAGTATGAAGCTGGAAGAGGGAAAATCAACGTTCCCACTTGTGGAGGAAGAGAATTTGCCTTACTTGTGCATGGATCTCGTTTACCAATATACTCTGCTCATTGATGGATTCGGTAAGTTTCTCCCCTTTTTACACCAAGTCACTTTCAAGAGAATCCACTATTTATTTTAGGTTCAGGATACTAGAATTTGCTTAAACATATGCACCAAATACATGAAGGAAAAAAGTGTTACATTTTAGGATGATCTGGTCCAAGTTTCTGTAATGTCTTTGTATATGTATTTCATTTGTCTAATGTTTGTATTTTCTTGGGTAAAAAATATAACAGGATTGGAGCCATCACAGACAATAACGTTAGTGAAGAAGGTCAAATACGGAGACCAAGCCGTGGAAGCTGCGTGGCCATTGGGTAGCGCCATCGAGGCCGTATCCTCACCGTGAGGGGGCATTTTGGGAATTACATAGAACCTTATTCTTTTGATTTCTGCCAAAGCTATTTTTTTTTTTTTCTCTACCTCAAATTTTTACCATCCTTAAAGCATAGTACTTATCATTTTTATTACAATATATCCTATTTAGAGAAATTGTTTTGTTACTTATGTTTACTTTTTTCCAGATTTTTGATTCTTTTTTTGTATAATAGAGTACTCTTTTATGAAAAGATTGCAACATTCTTACCTTTTTGTGTTTCTCGTATTTGTTCATGAAATTATTTTTTCCAGCAGCAATCAGGAGTTTATTAATTTTTAAACTCTAGCATTGTAATTATAGAATTAAAATAAATTTATCCTCTACTAAACCTGCAAGGATAAATATTCTTATCATTGTTATTTAAATTGAGAATTATACATTTAATTACTAATTCAAAAACTATAATCATTTTTTTGGTTATCTATATAGCTTGGGACAACTTTCATTGAACCGTAATCTGCCCAAAAACTTGTGTTCTTGCCTTGTTGGGAAAACATTTCAGTTTTGCATGTTTATATGTTTCCAATGAAATAATACAATTGACAATGACGCCTGCTGTGATTGTGGTCTTTCGTAAATCCACGTGGTGATTGAACTCCAATTATTGTCTCTCGCTCATGTCCCTCGAAAGAAAGGCAATTACTTGCACACAACAAATGGTGAATCATCATTTTATTTGGCTTTTTTGTTGCATATAAGTATATAGTATTAATCTTCAGTAAATATAACAAAAACAAATTTCTTAGGATTTTTTAAAATAGATAAATTACATTTACCGAAAAAGTGCAATATTATAAACAAATATGAAACACTTAATTAATAATAAAACATAGTTTTAATTATCTTAGTTCAAAAAAAAAAAAAAAATTATCTGTCAAACTTTTGAAATCTTTTAGCGGGGGCTATTTCATATTATCACTTATATCATTGGCATTAACTTTTAGTTACCCGAAGATGATAACAAAAAGCTTCGACAAAAAAAAAATGTTAACAAAAAATGCTTCACGACCGAAGTTCAAAGGTAGGAAGAAGGAAAAAAACAGATGAAATTTTTTGCACCAAGTTTTGGATCACGATAACATGAAATATTTCTACATTCATTTCTATAGTTTTCCATTTATTTGTAAAATAATCAAATATTACGAATTGGTTAAATAATTTGATAGTTAAGAAAAAATAAAATCGCGATTCAAAATTACATGTAAGTCAATATCTAGGAAAAAGGGAATATTCTCAAGCTTCATGGTGAAGCTAAGTTTTAATTTTCAATGAATTATTGGGGAATCATTTGAATTTTAACAAGTAGAATAAAGCAAACCCAATAATATAAATTTGTCCATAAAAATGACGACATATAACACATTTATTTTCAAAGAAGAATCGTAAGGGTTACTTTCACATATTGAAAAGACTACTCCTCGATGAAATGATAATCAATATAATCTCTAGTTTTTCTAGTAGTTTGAATGTTTGATTATATGGTGAATAAAACCGTTTCAAATTAATCTATATTGACGATTATTTTGATATGAAGTCTAATGATATACATTGAGAAAATTAAACTGAATCGTTGTATCATTGGATTCAGGACTAAAGAGACAATCCTTTTTTTTTTATCCCTACGTGTAATTTCTGTATAAGTTGAATATCAAAGCACTGTCCTACGTAGAACAAAATATGAGTCTGAGCCTATAAAAAGAAAAAGAAAAGAATTATCTTATAAGAGGAAATTCGATGAACACGCATGAATAAGTATCATGTTTTGATTGGTGACCTAAATAATTTTATTGATGTGACACTTGCTTATATATGACCCATGCATTAGCTAAATAATTGAACTGTGGAAATATGTTATCCTTTGTTTACTTATTTTGTTTACCATATTTTGGTGTAGATGCACACAAACCCTGCACACATGGATATATATCATTTGCTGTACGTAGTAGATTTGAGTTCAATGCTTAATGCTTTGTATATGCACATAATGTGTGTGTGGTTACGAAAGTACATGTATAATTGTCTTGAAATGGGGGAACAATTACACCGAAGATCGAAAGTCGTTTTCTAATTTAAGTTAATCACAAATTAATTTGAGTCATAAGTCTTGGATCAAAAAATATATGAAAATGATTTTTTTTGACAATTAACAGTGTGAGATTTTGTAATAGATTTTTTTAACGTGTTCAAATGCTATTAAAAATTATTATTTTTCAACAAATTTTAAAATTGCATCATAAATATTTTTGAATTATTTTTGAAGAATTTAGTTATCGATTAAAATTGATATATATATATATATTAATATTAATATTAAAAGACTTACAAATTAAATTTGATAGTATTTTTGTGTGAAGCTTTAAACCATTCGTTTTTGCCGTGTTAATTGAAAATAATAACATGAGAGGCTCAATTACCCTAGTTAGGTATAATCTTATGCTATTGTTTGCACGTATAAACTCAAATTTCAATTAACTACATATATACGTGTTTAGGATATAATGAATACACGTACATATATACTTCTTCAAAGCATTGTGCTACTTGATCATTTTTGTATCCACCATACGATATGCGTATGTGATCATATTGATTTTGGATAAAAACAAAAATTTCTCAATTGACATATCTAAGAAGAAAATATATGCATATCGAACAACTTCAGTTTTTTTCCTTTTCTTATCACTAATATAATATGCAGATTTGAAGTTATGATATATCTTATAAACGATATCATCAAAAACTACTAAACTACCAATCATAATCCTCACACCAAAAAAAAAAACTACAAATTATATTCCAAATTGATATTTTTTTTTAAATGACAAAATCATAGAGATTTATGACATTTATATGCATAAAACATATTAGCTTATAATTTATTTTGTCAGTAGTTTATTTTTCTGAACTCTTAAGCTGTAGAAATGAAAGCCTAAGAATCATAAATGATAAATCTAATGTTTAAGACTTTAAGCTGTTTTCATATTTGCAACGGTTATGGGTGGCTAAAAATTAGTACACATTTTATCCAGTCTTCATTATTCTAAACATAATTAAGAATTTCATGTATAGATATGAATGTGTATGTATACACACATACGTAAGAATATGGAGAGGTGGAACATGTATGACAGAATGGTCTAGTCTATTTAATCAGCTAATTAAAAAGCTCTCCAAGGAAAAAGTTGGCAAATTGACTTTCAAAATTTACAAATCAATTTCCAAACCAATTGCTATGATAATCATTAATTTTTTGTTAAATAATCGTTTAACAATATTATCTTTGTTTTTTCCTCCAAATGACGCAAGACTGCCCATCATATTTAATGTTCTAGTGAATATACAGATGGGATTACTAAAACATACTCTAATGTTCAAAATACAACTGTCAATATATATATATATATATATATATATATATAGAAACTACGTATTTAACTACAATATCATATGTGTGTATAAATTACATATATGAATAATTTTGACTATAGTCTTTCATCTTACTTTTTTCCACAACTCTGGTCTATTGTGCGTGCATTTCACTTTTACCAAATTGCGATAATCGAAATAAAACAACTTTCTTTAGCTTGTTACTTAACAACAATCACAGATAAACTCCCAGTACGTAATAATGATCAAGCAAACCTTGTTATATATTTATAAATTATGATCTGCCAAATTGGAAATAATTAACCATAATTTATACATATCTTAATATATTAGATTCCTACCAACAATAACAATAACATCGATCCTAACTTCTTGTAGTTGCAAGATACATATGATGTGTGCTCTGTCTCAAACTACGAAACAAACAATTTAGGTGTATATTTTATTTGAGTTATTGGACTATACTTAATAATAATAAGCTCGTCAATTTGATCCACAAGTACATATATAAACTATTTCTTTAATTAGTGAGATTAACTTCTAAGATTTCCAATTTACAAATAAATTATATATACACACACAGAGAGATGGATATATGCCTGATACATGGTGGTGGTGGCCATGACTTTGAGCAATGTTGAATGACATCATATCCATCATCATCATCATCATTTAACATTATGTTACATAATTGTGTTACATATTCACATTACAGTATATTACACCAACTTTACATATAAGCATAGTTTTTTTTTGTAACAACTAGCATTTTTTATGTAACCCGTATGTATAGGAAGCAGTACTCTGAAGTCGTGTATAACAACGATATACATATTATTCATCATGTACTGTAAACTCGTCGAATATGAAAAATCATGATATTCTGGTATTGCGAAAATCATACCACTATCTTGTGACTCGTATCATGCAATACTCTCGTTCTATCAAATATGTTATCGGTGGACAAAAATGCGTTTTCTGATCATAAAATACTACAAAACAACAAAAGAGCATTGACCATTTCAGTTGTAATAATAAAAGTACATGAGAAGAAACTAGACAAGGAGCGTTGGGTATGACATAATCTAGGGCCGCACATCTTAACGGCTTGTGGTAGGTCCACGTGGCCCCTTAAGATCCGTTGAAAGGGATAGTGATGACGTCAATGTTGACGTCAATGCGCTCTCATCGACCAATGATGTAGCTCCTTCGCTTTGCAGTCTCGTCTTGGGGATCAAAAGTCAACCTTCTTAAGTTACACCTACACACATATTATAATTCCTCCAGAGGGGTCCACACGTCGAAATAAAAAAACATAAACACAAAACTACCAAGTAAGGAAACAGTATTATATTTTATTTTAATCCCTGATTTCATTCCATATCTTTCGGTCCACATCATTATATTTTTATAACAAAACCATCTTAATCTGAAATTATTATTATTCTTATCCATTTTTCCTTAATATATGCTCCACATAAGATCACCAAAACGCGTTTAATCGAGATAATTACGGACAAAGAAAATTCAGATAAAAACAATTTTAGGGAAAGACAATTAAAAGATTTCGACTCTACTAGACAAAAAAAATATAAAAAAAATACACTTCCAAGTTCAAACATTTGATTTTTGGACCTTACAACCATTTTACGACAAATCACCAATTTTCAACGGCGTGTAATTAGTGATTAAAAAAAATTGTGATTAAAAAGTTATGTTTTTTTTTAAAATCTATTTTATTAACGATTTAATTTTTGATATATGACCACTGTATTTAAATCACAATTATATGTAGTCAGACGAAAAAAGTTCCTTTATATTATTGTTTGTTTATACATGAGATGTCACATATATACTATGTACACAATAATCAACATTTAACCAATAAAAATTCTACATTCAACCAAAAAAATTCAATATAAAATATTGGTAACACCGTACATGTATAGTTCGTCGGTCAATAATACGAACAGATCAAAGAAATAAATTAAGATTACTATATTACTACTAATTAATAAAGATGCAATATGAATTAAGGGATGGGTGATTATTTTTTTTTAATGCTGGAACCAAGTCGGTGAATTTGTTACAACGTACTGACTAAAACGACTTTCCAATTTAATCTGAGTCGGCAATGTGTAGATTATTACTGTACAAATATCTTTAATATAAAAATTTGTCGCATGTTAATATTTCCAGAAGATTACAGGCTGGAAAATCGATGTATTCTCTCAACTCTTTTTTTTTCTTCTTAACTTTTTAAATGCGTACAATAACAATATGCATCAATATTTCTATTAGTACTATTATTCTTGTTAAATTATTATGTAATGTTCTTTTAAACCGTTAAAGTTTTATACTTACATAACTATATATGAAGCTCTAGTAAACAATGACCAATGATCATAAATATTTAAACTAGAGACTAGACTAGACCGTGCTATATAATACTAGCGAGTAAAGACAATTATACAGTTAATTTGGTTGGAGATTAGGTGTCATAATTCCAAAAAAAAAAAAAAAAAAAATTGGTATGATGATTTGTTCACATAAGAAGAAAATAACATTCTAAAGATTTTCTAATTATTAGAAAACAAAAAGAAATGTTTTCTTAATTTCGGAATTTACAGATACTTTGTGATAGACAAATTTTAGGTGTCTGCTTTTTTACTTTTGTATCTACTAAGAAACAACTACATTTTTGCTTTGTCTACTAGGAAATAACGGATTGTGACGAATCTACGATTACTGAGTCAGAGAGTGTCAACGCGCCAAACTCATCCAAAAGATCAGTAAGTTACATATGAACGTAGTAGTGACATTGACAAAATCCGATGTATCCACATTTAGTTTCATTGTCAGCTCATAAATTAATTAGAGTAACTAGTTATTTTCTCGTATTGATTGTTTAGTTGTAATAGTGGGCAATAGTTCTCGGTTATTTACACAGAAAAAGTCAGACGAAGTATTAAATACTTAGAATACATAGCCGCACTTTTCTATTTTGATGATATATGTATGTGACCTAATTTTCGTTTTGTTTTTTGACGTCGTTATATATGACCTAATAATTATAAGTTCTACAAGAGTAGAGTACTCCGATATATTGGTATTGCAACTAAAATAATATATGCTACTAATTTGCATATATATGTAAAATCTATGCTTTTTTGTTGGAAATTCCTTTATGTTTTTTTAGTCAAGCGCTTGGTGACTTGACTAGTCAATATATATTCACCGACTTGGGAAAAATCAGGTTAATTCCAACTTAATCTATACTTACTTCACGGATTTCGAGCAATCATACTAATAATTATATCACGTGTAGTGTTACTATTATGCGACTTGCAAAAAGTTACGAATTTTGTGTGATATTTGGGTTTTGAGAGAATAATTAAACACACAGAAAATGAAAGGATCCAGATTAAGTTACTCTGCTACCAATTAATTAAATAAGTTAATTATATCACTATCGTCTTTCTTCGGCTTCACTGAAAAGGCTAAAACAAACACCACATAAAAAGACCACAGCCTTTTCAAGTAGGAGCGGTGCTAATCAATTAATATAATACTCAGCTAATTATACATTCTCTAATTAAATACTAGAAAACATATACTTTATAATTAACCGTAGTATTTCTCGACTTTGAGAACACTATAGAATAAATGAATAAAACGGATAATTATTGAAGATAAATATGAAACTCAATTTTTTTTTGGGGGTCTAATGTTAAATTATGAAACTCATGATTAATAGCTAAATACAGAAAAGAGGAGATTTCTTAGGGCTTTCTTTCTATAGGATAATAACCAAATTAAAAACAAGAACAATCTTTAATCACGGGTCCACCACATCAAAAGCTATATTGTATAACCCTCTTTAGTGAAATTATTTTCAACACGTTTTTGGTTTGATATGGTATTTATTTTCCAAGAGTTCTTTCCCCACAGTTTTTAATACGGTATTTAAAACCAGCTAAGCTATAGCATGAAAACAAATCAACATATAATTAATGCAATCAACATTATGTATATATATAATATATTTAGTCGAATTATTGTTAGCTAAATTAGTTAGAGAGACGCTAGTTTCACACCTTCAATACAAATTTGAGTACCAAGTATTTCTTAAGGGATAATTTAAAAATCTCAACAGTTTGTTAAATGTATTATCAATGACTAAGTTTGAGCTAAAAAGTACATATTAATCGAATTTATTACTTGTAAAAATATAATGAAAAAAATCGAATTGTTGTCTAAGTGAAACTTGTTCAACAATTCAGGAAGTTGCTTGGAGCGTACGTATCTTTCAAAATCACCAAAAAGAAGGAAAAAAGAAGAAGGAAAAAAACAAACAATAAATAGATTTATCTTTTAGTTAATTACAAAGAAAGCTCATATCCATCTCCTCTATTTAAAAGCCATTTTTTCCACCCTTTCAATACTTTTATTTCTCTGCTTTAACTGCCCAAAAGATTCTCTCCCAGCTAGCTTTCTCAATTCATTTTTCTTTCTTCATCTTCTTCTTGTGTGATCTCTCTTTCCAAATAAGCTTATCATTCTTACAAAAATATTTCTGGGTTTCTGATATTGTTCTTGTTCTCTTGAATCTTTATTACTTGAAAAACATATAAAGTGATGGCGGTTGTGGTTGAAGAAGGTGTGGTGTTGAATCATGGAGGTGAAGAGCTTGTGGATTTGCCACCTGGTTTCAGGTTTCATCCAACAGACGAAGAGATCATAACATGTTACCTTAAGGAGAAGGTTTTAAACAGCCGATTCACGGCTGTGGCCATGGGAGAAGCTGATCTCAACAAGTGTGAGCCTTGGGATTTGCCAAGTAAGTAGTAGTCAATTTTCCATAAACCAAAACAAAATTTCAATTTTTCTTTGACCATTCATGTGTAAACACAAAGGCTATAGCTTCTTGATTAAGATTTATCAATTCTTGATGTCTAACTTGTTTTTGAACCAAATTTTCAAACTTCGAAGCCAAACAAATTTCAATCTTCTTTGACCATTTCAACACACAAAAGGCTTCTTGATCAAGATTCTGATTTTTGTTTTTGGTTGGTATAGAGAGGGCAAAGATGGGGGAGAAAGAGTTCTACTTCTTCTGTCAAAGGGACAGGAAGTATCCGACTGGGATGAGGACGAACCGTGCGACGGAGTCAGGATACTGGAAAGCCACCGGGAAGGATAAGGAGATCTTCAAAGGCAAAGGTTGTCTCGTTGGGATGAAGAAAACACTTGTGTTTTATAGAGGAAGAGCTCCAAAAGGTGAAAAGACTAATTGGGTCATGCATGAATATCGTCTTGAAGGCAAATATTCGTATTACAATCTCCCAAAATCTGCAAGGGTGAGTTTATGTTACGAAACCATATATTCTCAATGTTTTTTTCAATTCGACTCCAAAAGGAGAAAGATCTAAGATTTATTTGATTATTATGTCTTAGTTTTCTTAAACCAAAAGTGTGTTATATATGGTGGAAAACATAAGTCCTTTTCAAAAGAGTTTGATTCGTTTTCATATATCCAATTTAAGATAATTGAATCCTAACTTCAAAAATAAAAACTAATCTATACTTTTGTTTGTTTATGATCTTTGATTACAGGACGAATGGGTCGTGTGTAGGGTTTTTCACAAGAACAATCCTTCTACCACAACCCAACCAATGACGAGAATACCCGTTGAAGATTTCACAAGGATGGATTCTCTAGAGAACATTGATCATCTCCTAGACTTCTCATCTCTTCCTCCTCTCATAGACCCGAGTTTCATGAGTCAAACCGAACAACCAAACTTCAAACCCATCAACCCTCCAACTTACGATATCTCATCACCAATCCAACCCCATCATTTCAATTCTTACCAATCAATCTTTAACCACCAGGTTTTTGGTTCTGCTTCGGGCTCTACGTACAACAACAACAACGAGATGATCAAGATGGAGCAATCACTTGTTAGTGTATCTCAAGAAACATGCCTAAGCTCAGATGTGAACGCGAACATGACTACAACCACGGAGGTATCTTCGGGTCCTGTAATGAAACAAGAAATGGGGATGATGGGAATGGTGAATGGTAGCAAGTCGTATGAAGATCTATGTGACTTGAGGGGGGACTTGTGGGACTTCTAATTAATCATTTGACTGTGGTGAAAGAGTATATTTGTTGGGATTTAAATCATGTTAGTTAATACATATACATATAGGATTTACTAGAGGCTTAATCCTAGTTAACTATTTTCACTTCATTGATATTATTTAATTAGTTGATTGTTTAATTAGTTTATACTTTATAGTGTGGTTAAAAAAGAAAAGAAAGGATTGTGATAATTTGGGATTTTAGTGCATAAGTTATATCTCAATGTAAACTGTATTTGTATACATATAATTAGTCTTCTCATAGAGTTTTAATTATTAAGATTTACGATATATATATATATATTCTAACGTTGTTAGTTCAATTCGATATATTCATACAAGTTGAATAACACTTATGCTAAGGAACTATGATTTACATTTACAATATTAAGTCGACATATAGGAATATACCATCCAAACTCAAGTCGAAACGTTTCCATTTTAAAACAGAAGAAAATGATAATGATTACGTGAATGTCATGTAGTTTTTTTACGGCTGATAAAATACAACATAAATTGCATTTGAATACGGATAATAACATAAGTACGCCACTAATATTAATAATAGATTTTAATAAATGGTTCTCACGAAGCTTTACTATTTGTATCATTCACAATCAACATAATGTTTACTAACAAAAACAACAATCAACATTATGTTTTGAGAAATAACTTATAAAACAATCAACAAAATGCATACAGATGGAATCTTAATAAAAATCACAGAGAGGAAAAAAAAAACACAGCTCATGAAGCATGTGAATGTTCCCCGAATCTGGGCAGCATATAAGCCTTTCATATGCCCAATAATTTAGATTATTACTATGAATTTTTGACAACACTATACTAGTATAAACAAAAAAAAAAATCATTTCAACTAAGAACAGTGATTAATGATGGGTTTCTTGTAAGAATACAATACCAGATCCCTAAATCTTATGTCTTAAGGAACTTGTTTATTACATCAATCACATTACGTTTTCCTACTTAATTTTTTAATAAATGCAAGTTCTTAGTACGTTACATATCATTAAAATTTTCCAGCACTTGTTAACATCTGTTAATATCATAACTACATACTCGTTTTATCTTTGATATATATAGATATAATATTGTATCTCAAGGAATTTTTTTTTTGGGCCCGAAGCACAAAGCTTGTCTTTACATAGAATAAGATATGGCTGCAGATCTGTCTTTAAGATTTGGCAGCAGATCTGTTTTTTGGTTGAATGTATATTTACTATAATATTCTTTGTTTTAAATTCTTTGATATTTTTTAATATATAAAACGACAAAGACAAACACCTTTAAAGAAAATGCACCGATTTGAAAAATACCAAAGGAATAACATCTTGGTAAATGTTATTATTAAAAGGCATTAACATCAAAGATGTAAAAACATAATGCCATGCAAATACATAGTTTTCAATTTTTCTTGATATATAGTCTTATATTAGTCCTTTTTTATTCCCTTAAAAATCATATAGTGTTATCAAAAAAGTTCTAAACGTTAATATACAGATAATCATGTAACGGTTATAAATAAATAAAAACTCAATTAACCGTACGTAAATAAATGAGGCTTCTGGTTCAATGTACTATATGATGATGATTTGCAAAAAAGCGTGTGAGTCTCTTCCACCTCAAATTCAGGACATAAATCTGATTATTGTTATTATTTTTTGGTTCAATTTTGGATTTGAGATTATCCATAAACTTTTTGGTGTATAAACATAGCATTGCTTACAGTAGTTACAACTAGATTATATACTAGAATAAAATATTAGTAATATTTTGGAAAAAAGAAAAAAAAATGCATGAATGTGAGGATTATTAAAATGTGCATAGAAAGAGGACTTTCCATTTAAAGCGAAGCTTTTAGATCGATACTTGCAGCAAAGCTAACCGTTCTCTTCCCCTTTTTAGGTTTCTAGATGATTACTATTGCTTCGTTTCTTTTGTCTCTTATCTTCTTCCTTCTGCTTAAACAATTTATTTTACTATATACAAATGTACCACCTCCTAGGTTCTAAACGATAGACTACACGTGTGAATCAAACCCTCTTACCATTTGGAAATGTTTTTTGCTTAACCGGTTGTCCAGAGCAGTTATTTAGGTGGAACCAATTTTCTATGTGTTGCTTCTTTTTACAGCTGATTTGTTATGAAAAAACATTTCACTTTTAAAACATGTAAAATAAAACATTACAAACGATACATATTTCATTTTTGTTGCTTTAATTTTCACCTTTTTAATGGATTAGGTTAGACAATAAGCAGATATGCTTATGGTAATGCCATGGACCATAGTTTGGACCAAAAAGGCCTACATTATATTATGGGCCTTTATGAAGTCCATTAGTTTCGTTCATAAAAAGACAATTTAATCTGAAGTCCCACATTTTTAAAAATGTTTAATTTTAATCTTTCAGCAAGAAAAAGAAAAGGGCAAATGGTTTTGCTATGCAAGTGAAAAAAATATTGAAAAGAAAGAAATTTTTGAAAGAAAAGTAATACTTAGTAAGAGTTAGAAAAGTAAGAGATTAATGATTAATCAAAGGCGTTAATTGCTGTCAAAAGTAGCAAATTACTGCGTAAAGAGTTGTCTAATTAAGACTAGGAGTTCAGCAATATTGCAGTACTCTTAACCAAAGATTTAATATTGAGTAATCTATTCGTTAGTTGAGGATGAAAGTTGAATTTTGATAGGTACTAGTGAAAACACCTTTATTCGATGATACCAATAATTGGGTTTTAAGATAACAATAGTTGATATTATAATGGATTTCACTCAAATGAAAACACATTTCTTTCTCTAAATAGTAAATACCTTCTTTTCTTTTTTGTTAAAGATTCACTAATATTTTTTTAGTTTTATATATCCTAATGAAAATAGATAATGTGTAACTCTAATAATAGCCATATCACATCATAGCCATTAGTGATTATTCCAATGTTAGAATAAAAACAACAACAAAAATCAGTGAGGGGATTAACCAGAAATACTAATTTTTAAAAGGAGTAATAATGGGTTAATAATTGGCCACTCTCATTACAGAACAGAACTCATAGCCGTCGTCGTCGTCTCTGTCGTTCTTATTTCAAAAAAAAAAAAAAAAAAAAGAGACAAAGAAAAAGTAAAGAGAAGTGCGCTCTCTCTTACTCTCATCGATTTTACAAAATATCAGCCATCTCCAAATTACAGAGTTCTTTCTCAAACCCAGGTTATCATTTTCCAAAGTTTGAAGGTTTGTTGTCTTTGATTTTTAAAATCTTCCTTTTCTGTATAATCTGTAGTCTGCTTTCACCGACACTTGGTTATCTTCCTCGAATTCTTCCTGGGTTTGTTTATTTTGGTTTCTCCATCAATGAATCTTTTGCTGTCTAAATTTCTTCTGTGATTATAAGAGCTCAAAACAGCTGTTACGAGTCTGAATCTAGTGTTTTGTCTTAAATATTGCGTTAGTTTAATTTATATGCATCCTCAAATACTGTTGTTTCCATTTTGTCTCAGGTGTGTTCCTGTCCCTGCAGAGATGGCTTGGTACTTATGAATGTGTTTATACTAATCACTAAACTCGGGGATTTTGGCTGTATAATCAAGAATTTCATTTATTAAGTAAGATTACAATCATTAACTTAGCCTTCCACAGTGTTTACAAGTTACAAAAAGACGACTTTGGTTTCAACTGAAATCATTCTTCAAGTCTCTTCCTTTTGGCAGCATTGTTTGGCCTTGAAGGCGGTGAGGATAAACCAGAGCTCAAAACGGGTGCACTCTGTTGTATTGTGGCCTCAAGGCCACTGGTTACAACAAAATCTTCACCCCACAGCGGAAGGGATATTCCTCAATCAAGTCAAGCTGAAGCCTTGCAATGGCGGACAAATTTCAGCTTCTCACCTGCTGCTGGCTATACTAGAGATGGTTTGGAACAGGATATGAGTGATGAGAGTCCCGCTTTTGCATTGCACTCGGGCAGCAGTAGACAAAGAAAAAGTTTGGAATTCAGATTTCAGCAGTCGCCAAGATGGGCTCCATACTCATCTGCTTCTGATGGGAACGAACAGAAAACCTCCTTGGTTAATAATAGTCTAACAAGACCAAATAGCTCAA
Organism: Arabidopsis thaliana; assembly: GCF_000001735.4. NCBI lineage: Eukaryota > Viridiplantae > Streptophyta > Magnoliopsida > Brassicales > Brassicaceae > Arabidopsis > Arabidopsis thaliana. The sequence continues at coordinate 6,037,120 of NC_003076.8, read as the reverse complement.
ATCCTCAATGCTTAAACGAGGTAATTTTGGTCTTCTTTACATATCAAGTCATTAATCTTCAAGATGGGCTTTTCTTGGTTTCATCTTTGGCTGAACCTTGTCGCTCTTTGATGTAATTACGGCTCAGGAGAACGGTTTTGATAGAGACAGTACCGCCATCTCAACGAGTTTCAGATCGTTGCTGTCTCTTTCAGAGTCATCTGTCCCATGGGAGACTCCGACCAACAATCAGTCTTCCAGCCTTACTCACTGCTCTTACCCTCGAGTCTTCTGCAACCCGGTTTCAGTTTGTGAGAATCCTGAACCTGATCATACGCAAGAAGACTCGTCCACAAATCCTGGTTCCAGTATCATGATGTCCACAAGAAACCACCAAGGCTCACCAGTAGAGGAAGAAGTATCACCAAACTCGAGCAGCAATGACATGTTGCTAGATGTTGAAAGATCCAATGACACAGAAGTCGCAAACCCGAGATCTGAACAAGGTTCAATGACACATCAAAGATGCGGGATTTGCAAGAAGCTTTTATCTCAGAAATCTCCATGGAGCTCATACAAGATATTGAGATCCAGAGACATGCCAGCCACTGGTGTTTTCCCCTGCCATCACGTCTACCATGTTGAGTGTTTAGACAAAGCAACCCCAACAGCTCAAACCAGAGACCCGTCTTGTCCTGTTTGCTCAAACACCATTGGAGTAATGGAACAGCCACTGATAGCACCTGAAACATTGCAAATGGCTCTAAGATCTCTCAGAAGAAGCCGCACAGCTCTAGAATTAGAGACAGTAAGAGTCCCTTCCAATGACAATCAAAGAAGACACAATACCAGAAGAAGCCATAAATGGGACAAACTCAGCTGCTGTTTGAATATAAGCTTCTCATCTTCTTCCTAGAAATCCAACATGACCCGATTAAATTAGGTTCTTTGAACTTTTACTTGGATCTAATCGATAGTTATAACACAAAAGAAAGAATCTTTTCAAACTTATAGTTTCTCGAGTGTCTGGGAAACTATAGACAGAAGCAGTACGCATTTTAGTTAACTTGTAATCCAAAATCTATATTTCAGGCTACAAAGAAACTCTAGTTAACTAGGAACAACAAGCCTTACACACGAATTAAGTTTTCTTCTAGTTGATAAGAACAAAACAAAACAAAAACAGAAAACCAAAACCATAATCCACAAATTCGAATCGAACAAAAACAAAAAGCTAGAAGAAGAAACCTTAAATAATCAAAATCTAAAATTTTCAAAAACACATAAATATTTGGTTGGGTGGGTGTTAAAGCTCGCAATAGCCATCACAGCGCCGAGTAAAATCGTGCGCTCAGGCAGCAAGCAGTCTTCATCGCTGAAAACAATGGGAAATTAACGATAAAAGGAATCGAAACCTTTCCGTCACCGGAGCCGCCAGCCAAGGATATTGGGGTTGCTCATTGGCCCGAAAAGGCCGAAACCCTAACGATAAATCACTTTTTCTCAGCTCAGATAAGATCAAGTAGTTTTGAAGATTTGATTGATTTGGTTGCTCGAGTTTTATAGCCTTTGGTCAAAAACCCTAATTCACTAAATCTCATCTTGAAATTCCAAAATTACCCTCGTATATATATAACGAAACAGAGCCAAAATTGTTCGAATATTATAAAGAAACCCCACAGCTTCTGAAACAACAAAACTAATCCTTTCATCACTCTATAGTCTATATGAGAATGAGTGAATCACCATTGGCATCCATGTACATAAAGCCCGTGACACGGATTAAGCTTTCTTTAGCACCAGATAGTTGTATAAGATAAGAAGAATTTACACCAAGAAGCTCTCTCTTTCAAAGAAAAGATTTGACATACAAAATGAAGAGAAATAAATAAGAACAAAAGAGAGAGCTGTGCTGTGTGTGTCGTTTACAAAGGAGAAGTCGTAGACTTCTGCATTTTGTTATCCTTTTGTGCTTGTGGTGGCTGAGACGAATGGACTGCAGCTCGGTATGAAGATGAAGCGAGCTGTGCCAGTGCCGGTACAGTGCCACCTACAAACATTCCCCCAAAAGAAAGATGCAACATTCAAGATTCAGAGCTTATTGACACAAAACCAAGATTAATATGAAATTGATTATAACTAGTGAATGAGGAGGAGAAGAAGATCTCAAACCTGCTAGTCCAGCACATGCTGATGAAAGAACTATAACAGGTGGTGCCTGCATCGATACAGAAATGGAGAAACATCAATAGTAGAATTTGACTTAACAATTTTACTGGTCTTTTCCGCGGAGGGTTTATGTATGTAACAAGGCGTGGAATACGAAAAGAAGAGAACATAAGAATAGAAGTCTGTATCTTTGTAGATAACTTACCCCAACAAGAAAATGTAACCACATGGGTCCTTTGATCCACTTGCGTACAATTGGCATTGCTGTTTCCATCAACAAGAGCATTCAAATAAGTACAACAGATTCAGTCTCTTTCGATCAAGCTTTAAATCAAACTGCTACCAATCTAACTAAAACATAGCTAGAATGTCGTCTGTTACAGCAGTGGAACATAAGCGATACAACCGAGAATCAAATGCACTCAGAACAGACTAAAAAACTATGATTACTCATAGCTTTTGAGACATTCTAACACAATCCAACACTCTTTGTTTCTCCAAGCATACATGAATCATAAGTAGCGCATATTAGAAGGTGGAAGTTGATTGCACAGACACAATCAACAAGAGAAGAACAAACTCAATAAATGAAAGCAATAATCACAAGAAGATATCAACAGAGATAACAATCAATGAGAGATTAAAGTTGGCGAAACTCTGCATACCATGGTTAAATCCAATGAATGCACTTGCAGTACCTCCAACAGCTGATCCAATCTAAGAACAAACAAAAGTAAAGCTTTCAAACATAAATAACTAATCCATTTGATCCATATGAAACAGAAACAAAAGGAAACTTTGCACATTCAAAGGACGAACTTTGTCTGAAAAATTCTCCTTATTTTGTTTTGCAGCAACCTATGGTTAGAGTAAAAAAGTCCAACTGTTCCCCCCAAAACCTAATATTTCTTCAAGAGCAAACAATTTTTTTGATAGAAACTTACCATAGAAAAGCTATCCCTGATGAACGGATCAACAGTCCATTTACTGGTTTCCTGAAATCGATCAACTTCCAGGTAAAAACAAAGAACGAATCTTCCTCTAAACAAAAAGATCAATTATTTCATCAGCAACATGAATCTGTATATGCTGGATGCAGAAAAATACCAAATTTCTGGTAAGAGGGCCTGCGCAGTGATGGCATCTGATTTCAATATCATGCCCAGAATCCGTCATTTTCTTTGTAAGAAGAAGAAGAGCTCGAGAAACCCAAACCAGACTTTTTGTTTTGTTTTGTTTCGTCTCTTTTGTTTTTGGGTCGTAGGGTTTATACTCTGTTACTGTTTCCTTCTTCCTCTGTTCGACAACAAAGAGAGTCCACCGATCGATCACTTACGGTTTAGACCATTTTAGCTCCGTAAACCGAGTCGGTCCAACCCGTGAAGAAAATAATCAGAAAATTTGGACCGGTCACAGAACCGGTTCCTGACCTCCATCTATTTTTAGCTTAAAAGGTGGATGTTTTTGCTTATCCAAAGTTTTATCTACGGAAGAATCTTACTTCTCCATGTTTTCCAAAGGGTTTCAAACAACTTTTGAAATAAATGTTTAAAACGAATCTTAAAGAAAGTAAACGAACCAAGAGAATGTATAAAACTGAAAAAAAGAAAAACAAGAATGGATACTACTACCAACTACTTGCAACTAGACAATCAACTCTTTATAATGATCCGACTTGTCGAATAATTTAGCCAGCATTTGCGTTTGCGTCCAGTCGCAGTGCCCTCGATTTTTTATAGTTTCATAATATTCAAACCAATATAACAAAACTGCTACATGATTCGGTTGGATGCAGACAACACTGCCTTGTGGTGAACACAAAACTCCTACAATGATTCTCCTAATCTTTTGTTGTGCTTATAAGAATCACAATTCATTAAAATATCCACAAAAATCGAGACTAAGTAAAAGGGGAAAGAAATAGACCCGAATAGTCTCTTTTTTTTTTTGGGTTCGGGTTGTGATGAACAAAAAAGATTCTTGAGTTGAGAATGCGACTCACCAAGCTTTCTTTAGTTTTGGATTCTCATATTCTCATTCTCTAGAATCTCATGAACGAACCCACTTATTACCCTCCATTTTCTCTCCAAACGAATATAATTCCGCGGTCATTTCCCGCTTCCTCCTGTTTTATGTATCCAATCCTCTCTCATTCAATCAAGCGAATCACAATCCCACGTGTTGAATTATGCTCCCTATGGAAGATCAAACACTGATTAAAGTTAGTAAACAAGAACAAGAATCTGTCAAAGGGAAATGAACGTACAAGGAAGAACATTTTGTCTGTATCACTCTTTTCTTTCACTGAAGAAGGGGAAAGACTACATAATTAAGCACAAACTAGTATAACAATTGTGACCAAGATAACATATCGTTTAAGCTCTAGTTCTGAAGAAAAACACAGTAGTCCAAAATCTGGAACAGAACCTGCTACAAAAAGCATACACAAAATTTGATCTTTTCTGAAACTACATTTGATATAGAACAGAGGATTATCTATCTGACAAAAGAGAAGCCAATCAAAAGAGTTCAACATAAATTGTTTGCTTCGTCTAATTTACTTTTGATGGTATACAAATAGAGTTTTCAAACTTGCAGCACACAATATGAAGCCTCTCTTTGTGGAAGCATATTCCCACTCACATGCCAATCAACTATTTAGGCAATATGCTCAAATACTTTTAACTGAAGGTTATGAAAAAGGTTCTTCACCAAACAGAATAAAGTGTTAATGAGAAATCAGAACCATGAGATTTCACCAAAAAAAGATTGAAAAATGCAAAGATATCATTCAAGGAACATAAGATTTGTTTTTTTGACATTTTCCTTTCAAACAATAGACCATATTTCTACCTAGTTTTTTTTTTTAAGGCACCTATCAAACTCATTAAGATATGTGAGACTCTATACTAGATAGTGGATATATTCTCAATTGCACATAGAGAAGCCATAATTTCAGCATTTGGCAATCACGACTTGTATATTTATATATCTTTATCTCTCAACTTATTCTATATAGCTGTATATCATATAGGAGAGTATCTCTACACTTAATCAGTCAGTAGAAATATAATAGTGAAGTCCAAATCAAACTCGCATCCAACACCATAATATGAATGATGATAAAATTTAGAGCCGTACTCACCACTAAAGTAGATTCAAGGAAGTACACTGTAAGAAACCAGCCAAACATTAGATGCATATATGCTTCACGAACTTATACATATATACATGTAAATATGTACATGTATGCACACATAAACACACAAACAATACATACAAATATGCACTGAAGACATGTTATGTTGCATTCAGAACAGACAGGAAAGGTTACACACATACATAGATTAACACATGCATGGATGAGCCAAATATGTTGTGCCAATCAAAGAGTGTAAGATATGGACCCCCCACTAATTTTTATACTATTTAGAGAGAATAGGTACTAAACTTGTTGAAGGAGACAGCAAGAAATATTCTACATTCGCTTTCTCAATTATCTTTCAAGAAAAATCAATGTTGAAACATAAACTTTCACCCCCCTTGCATTATGCATATCACAAACCTGGGTATTCTACGCTATATAATAATACAAACATAATCACTATATTTTCTTGAAACATGGCCAAATAAACCATTATTGATTTTGGTCAAAACCTAACTTAAAGTTTTAATAGATTTAAGATGTATGTAGAGACTGAAAAAATGACTTTCAAGTCGGAACAAAAACAATACAGACAAGTGGAAAGCATTGAGAATATACCTCAAGAGATAGAGAGGTTGGAGCTGTGGACTTTGAAAAAATTGAGGAATAAGGAAAAAGAATGAATTCCCCTGCCCAAGTAGAAAAGTTGTCAAAAAGATTTGGAGAATAAGATACTTTCATATACCAGAATGGTGAAGGAATGCGCATATGATGCATTAATTGTGGATCAATTCTCGTATCTAATGCAAGGCTTTAATTGCACTGAAAAGTTGTAGTCCAGAGGAATCAAAACTAGAAAAAATAATGTAAGCACACAAGGTACAGTTTAAACGATAAGAACACAAATAACAAAGCAACGATTGGACCAGTTATTCATATTCCATACCTTAGTTATCATCCTCTAATTTGCCTTTTTGCCATTCAACTTTCTATATAAAGCAAAGTTGCAAAGACTTTTTACTCTTGAGAGACCCCGGCCTGAGAAAAAGAGCATAAATAAGGAAAGCAGCAAAGACATCTTCCCAAGTTGGTGGAGTTGCAAACCATAGTGTATCTCTGAACTGAGAGTAGCAGGTTGCAATTAAAAACTAAAGATTGTGTCAGGTAAAAGAAAAACATTTGGTCTTTGCACTCATTATTAATGCAGTATTGCTAGGTGGGATAAGCTTACCTTTTTATTTTGAAGACAGACTTATGTATTACCACAACCAGCACCAAGGAAAGAGCATCCTCTCTTCATCGAGAATGCCCATTTCTTCTGAAAGGCATCCGTTCCTCAGAGGAAATGGCACAGGAGATTCTGGACTCATTCTCTCCACTGATGCAAAGCCACGACTAAAATGGACTCCAGATCTTCACGAGAGATTTGTTGAAGCGGTCAACCAGCTTGGAGGAGGAGATAGTAAGTTATCTTATAAGCAAATGAACCATCTTTTACAATCAGGCTTTTTGAACATAATGTATTAATGTGTATACTTTTGTCTGCGCAGAGGCTACTCCTAAGACAATCATGAAAGTCATGGGCATTCCAGGCCTTACCTTATACCATCTCAAGAGTCATCTTCAGGTAATCCATCAACACTTTATACAGTCATATGCCCAAGGCCCTAAACTTACATGACTCGTTCATCAATTCGATTGGTAGAAAACTATTAAAGTAGCACAAAAATGACGATATGTCAAGATATGAAAAATCTGTAATATCTGTTTTTTGTTTTACAAAGATTATTAATATCATGATTTGACTACCAGAAATATAGGCTAAGCAAGAATCTTAATGGACAAGCTAACAGCAGTTTAAACAAGACAAGTAAGCTTAGTTATTCATTACTCAGATACAAAAATATTTTAATCTAAAGATTCATTCTTTTTTCATACTATTTTCCTTCAAGTAAACTAAAAGCAACCTGGTTTAGGTGTGATGACCATGGTAGAAGAAAACCCCCCTGAAGTAGACGAAAGTCACAGTGAGAGTTTAAGCATTGGACCACAGCCGAGCATGTAAGGATATGCCTATTTGCTTACATATTCTACCTTAGTAGATTCTCAAAAATGACCTATATTTGTGCACGCAGGAACTTACCCATAAGTGATGCCCTTCAAATGCAAATAGAGGTCCAGAGACGGCTACACGAGCAACTTGAGGTATCTATCATATACTGTACTCTGTGCATTCACCATGTTCAAAGCAGCTATCAGTGTTGGAATTTTCGGTTCCTATATTTGTTCTAACAAGACCAATCAAGATGAGTCTGGTTTCATTAATTCTCATGGAAAAAAATAGGAACAATTTACAGAACTATACTCAAAATTGTAGAAACACATAGATCAGTGAAAATCATAAGTATAGAGTATCAATAGAGGCGAGATGAACTATATAGAAACAGAGAACAGAGCATTTAGTTACGATTTCATTAAAAATATTTTAAAACTGAGCCAGGTACAGCGACATTTGCAGCTCAGGATAGAGGCTCAAGGAAAGTACCTGCAATCGATTCTGGAGAAAGCACAAGAGACTCTTGGAAGACAGAACCTAGGTGCAGCTGGGATTGAAGCAACAAAAGCTCAACTCTCAGAATTAGTATCTAAAGTATCAGCAGACTATCCAGACTCTAGTTTCCTCGAACCGAAAGAACTGCAGAATCTACACCATCAACAGATGCAAAAAACGTATCCACCTAACTCCTCCCTGGACAGTTGCCTAACCTCAAGTGAAGGAACTCAGAAAGCCCCAAAGATGCTTGACAACAGACTGGGATTAAGAACATATATTGGAGATTCAACTTCAGAGCAGAAAGAGATAATGGAAGAGCCATTCTTCCATAGAATGGAGCTCACATGGGCAGAAGAAGAAAGCCTCAGAGAGAATCACAACAGGCCATATCTTTCAACAATGGTTAACAACGCAGAACCGAGAATCTCGTCTTCAAGAAGAAGTCCTGGAAGATTGTCAATAGGAGTGGGATTACATGAACACAGAGGAAGGAGTAGCAACAACAGTGAGTATACAGAAGAAAGATTCAACGAGAATAATGAAGATTGCAAGCTTGAAACACACACAAGAACAGCTCTAGATCTTAACACACACGACGAAAACTATGGCACAACGCGTCCTAAACAGTTTGATTTAAATGGTTTCAGCTGGAATTGAGAAGAACAAATAAGCTTTAGAAGAGTGCAACAACCTTTTTATGATAATCACACAGGAAATGAAAAGCCTTTGATTTCCTTTGTTAGCTTGAGGGATTCGTCTAAAAATTGAATTATTAGTCGAACTCAAAAGAGACATCTTGTGCAACAATGTACAACACTATTAATTTGCGTAGTTATGATCTCATCATATAAATACAGATAAATTTACTAACTTCATGGAAGATACTGAAATTCTTGAGAGAAGGACGTAAAGCTCCGTGCTTTTTAACAAAGCAAGAACATACCCATAGATGTGTAAGCATTCACAACGTTGCAAATCGAAGAAAAACCGGAAAGTGAGAAACGAATGGCCCCGTCGAACGACGAGAGATTGGGGATTGTCCGACGCCTTTTTTCAAACCGGGTCGGTTCGCATAGATCTGGGTCGGGTTAAACTGGTTTTATCCGAATTCGGGCAAGAGGACCCCATCTGTTACCTCAAAGAGTGACAATGTCATGTTTCGTCCCTGAAATTTTAGTAGGCGCTTATTTTCACCCATTATAGTTTTCTTTGGACCACTTAACCAAACATTGCAATTTTGTTTATTTTATCGTTAAATACACATCTCAAATTTTTTTTTCTTTTTTTTTTATAGAAAAAAACTTTTGATTTCATATAATTAAGTTTAATACTGTAGAAAAAAACAAAAAAAAACCATTAAACTAATTAATTACAATCTACTGATAAATTTTTAAAGTAAAAATATAATCGTTTTATTTTATATGAATGAAAAATAGTCGGTTAACTACATTTGCGTGTACTAAAATGCTGATAAATTTATATAAAATTAAAATATATCTCGTATATATTTATAATGTATGACATACATATAGGTGATATATCTAATTTCAGTAAAATAAGTCAAACTGTTATATATTAATAAGGTATATTTAAGTTTAGATTTACTAAACGATGTCAACATATAAAAATCATTGAGTACGAGATTTTAAATTTATTTTTCTATAAAAATAAAAAAAAACTTTAACAAATAATAATATAAAGTATATTTAATTTGTCCGGTATAAAATTACCGTTATAATAAAAAATAACCAGAATGCGTCTCGCGCCATAAATTCAAATATTCTTTAAATTGTTTTACATTACTTTCCATTTTTGTGTTTTCTTTTTATACTTGAAATATCTACTTCAATAACTTTAATTTAATTTTGATAACCAAATTATTATAGACCTTCACATTTGGGAAAAAGGAGTAAAAATAGGGGGTAAGAATCAGAAAGTAGTAAAAGTATGAGGGGCAAATCGGCGAATAAAAAGCCCGGTAACTCTTTTACTATGGGCCGTCAATGTCAAACTCGAAACTCTCGTTCTGATTTCTGTAATCAAATCCACAAAAGATCCAATCAAAATTCATTCACCCATCATCGTTAGTTACACATCATCGTCTTCTTCCTCTCGCTCCCTCTGATAGCGAAACCCTAAAATACTCTCAGCTGCTACTTTCCGTAACCAAATCCCGACGAATTAACCCTTTTTTTTTTTGGGGGGATAAAATCATCGGAGTCTCTTCTCTGGTTCGGCTGTGATGGGTGCGAGCCGGAAATTACAAGGCGAGATAGATCGGGTGCTGAAGAAGGTTCAAGAAGGTGTTGATGTTTTCGACAGCATCTGGAACAAGGTAACGTTTCCTTTCTCTTCACAATTCTCTGTATATTATTCCAATAATTGATTGTTTTTTTTTCTTCCTTTCTCAATTTTGTTAATCGTTGATATCGAGAATGCATGAAGATCTATAGGAAAATAATCACTGTGTGTAGATTCGGATTGCGATTGTTAATTCATGCATTGGCTCTTAATCGATGATACTTAGATTGTGCTAGATAGGATTGGTGGAAATGTCTGTGATATTGTTTGGTTTGTTAATCTTTTGTTATTTATAACTTTTCGTTTGTTTTGTTTTGTGAGGTAAATTTTCCAGTGGAACTCAATATCGAGCTCCGTTTGTTTTTTATGCAGTGGAATGTGAGCAGAATGTTTGTTTTCGAAGCAGAAAAGTTTTTTACTGGACAGAGGAAAAACTCGGTTTCGGACTTTTTTGGTGTTTCAGGTATATGATACAGACAATGTTAATCAAAAGGAAAAGTTTGAGGCGGACTTGAAGAAGGAAATCAAGAAGCTGCAGCGGTATAGAGACCAGATCAAGACATGGATTCAGTCTAGTGAGATCAAAGATAAGAAAGTAAGTGGTCTTCTTCTTCACAGCCTTTTTTTTTGTTTAATTGACTAATGATGCGACTTGGATCCCTTGCATTCTCTTAAATTGCACCTGCAAACCATAATCTATGGCTGTGTTTTCAATATTATAAACAAAGCTTTCCTAACATCTTAAAGAAAAAGTCTTGACTTTTGTTCAGTTGAGTAAGGCGCTTTGCACCATTGGTTTTCCCTGTCATACTTTTGGCTACCCTCTAGGCTCCAGCTAGTTTAATTTGGTTTCACATAGTCTGAAAGGAGTAGCTTCATCTCTGATACATGTTCTGTTTCACGTAATTCTGTCTTAATATCCGTTTGTTTTTTGACTGAACTGATCAGATTGTCTGTCAATTGACTTAGGTCAGTGCATCTTATGAGCAATCCCTGGTGGATGCTCGGAAGCTTATTGAGAAAGAGATGGAGAGGTTTAAGATATGTGAAAAAGAGACCAAGACAAAAGCCTTCTCCAAGGAAGGACTGGGTCAGCAACCTAAAACTGTAAGAATTTCTCTACTTTTCCGTTGAATCATTTACCTTTTCCCCAAAATAAGAATGTGAAATTGAAGTGTTTTTCTACTATTTCCCTTCAAAGTTTCTAACACATCATTGAGTTTATATTGAAACATATCTGGTTTTGTGAAATCTGTTGGATATTCGTAGGTAGTTATATATATATTATATATTAACGAAAACTCTTCTCTGGTATTCAGGCTACTGATTTGTCAGCTTCATGTTTTATAGGACCCAAAAGAGAAAGCAAAGTCAGAGACAAGGGATTGGTTGAACAATGTGGTGAGTTGTTTTCGCGTATTCGCGCCTAATTATTGAACAGAAACGTCAAAAAAGACTAATGTTAATGGTGTTTTTGAAATATGGTTGATGTGCGAGTGAAACTAGGTGATTCGGTCCTTATGATCATCTTCTGTCAGTGCTCTAGCTGATTCATTACTTATTTTCTTGATTTTGATAGGTGAGTGAACTGGAGTCGCAGATTGATAGCTTTGAAGCTGAGTTGGAAGGACTGTCTGTCAAAAAAGGAAAGACAAGACCGCCCAGATTGGTAAAATCTGATAAAATATGCATTGGTATGCAAAATGCTGTAATTTCTTCTCTCGTGGTGAGTCATGTCATTTGGCTTGTTGACCCCCTTTCAGACTCATCTTGAGACATCTATTACAAGACACAAGGATCACATAATAAAGTTGGAACTGATCTTGAGGCTTCTGGACAATGATGAATTAAGTCCAGAACAAGTAAATGACGTCAAAGATTTTCTGGATGATTATGTTGAACGAAATCAGGTCTGCTATATCTAAATCCTGGAATATTTTGCTTATGTGTTATACCCTGGGTTTCGAACATTAAAATACACTTATATTATCTTGTACTGTGTTTAACTTTCTTCTATGTAGGATGATTTTGATGAATTCAGTGATGTCGATGAGCTCTATAGCACGTTGCCACTAGATGAGGTGGAGGGTCTTGAAGATCTAGTTACCGCTGGCCCACTTGTCAAGGTGACTTTTTGTTACAATACCTCTATTTGCATAATTTTCCCTCTCTGTGGAAGAGCTGTATCTGTCCGGTGAAAAGAGTGCAGGAATTCAGGAATCTATTTGGAGTTCATGACATTTTCACTGTAATTACCAGTCATTAGCTTTAGATTATGAAATAACATGACTTACATTTGTCAGGGTACTCCTTTAAGCATGAAGAGTTCTTTGGCAGCGTCAGCATCTCAAGTTCGGGTAAGTATTCCTATAACTCTTTTATTGAAGATTTTTTGTTTATGTTTCTTTATTTTTGCGTTGTTTCAGAGCATAAGTTTGCCAACTCACCATCAAGAGAAAACAGAGGATACATCTTTACCGGATAGCAGTGCTGAGATGGTTCCAAAAACCCCTCCGCCAAAGAATGGTGCAGGCCTTCACTCAGCACCATCAACACCTGCCGGAGGACGTCCAAGTTTGAACGTGCCTGCCGGTAATGTTTCAAATACATCAGTTACCTTATCAACTTCTATTCCTACTCAAACTTCCATAGAAAGCATGGGGAGTTTGTCTCCCGTGGCTGCCAAGGAAGAAGACGCAACAACCTTGCCTTCTCGTAAACCACCCTCATCTGTTGCGGATACTCCATTGAGGGGCATTGGTAGAGTTGGTATCCCCAACCAACCCCAACCAAGCCAGCCTCCGTCTCCTATTCCAGCTAACGGGTCTCGCATTAGTGCAACTTCAGCTGCTGAAGTTGCAAAGAGAAATATAATGGGAGTTGAGAGCAACGTCCAACCTCTTACTTCTCCACTGAGCAAAATGGTGTTGCCACCAACTGCAAAGGGTAATGATGGAACTGCCTCTGATAGCAACCCTGGTGATGTTGCGGCTAGTATTGGTAGAGCTTTTTCACCATCTATTGTATCTGGTTCGCAGTGGAGGCCTGGTAGTCCCTTTCAGAGTCAGAATGAAACGGTGTGTGTTTTGAATTCGATTATAAGTTTAAGGATCCCTGGGACATTTGCATTATACTATGGTAGTTTGAGCAATATCATGGCTTTACTTGTTAGTCTGAGCAATATCATGACTTGTTAGTTTTTTTCGTATTCTGGAACATACTTCAGAAACAAGTTCTGATTCTTGTGATGTGGAACTCTGTGTATAATTGGGTTTACGCTCTTAACATAATCCTAACCAGGCTCTTTTGAGATGTATTCCTAGGGCTTTACTTATTTTTCTACTGGTAGTCCCTTTCTACTGTCTTCTTTTTCTACTATTAACTACGTACATTGGCTTTTAGGTTCGTGGGAGAACTGAAATAGCACCAGACCAAAGAGAGAAATTCTTACAGAGATTACAGCAAGTACAGCAAGGCCATGGTAACCTCTTAGGCATACCTTCTTTATCTGGAGGAAACGAGAAGCAGTTTTCTTCACAACAGCAAAATCCTCTTTTACAGCAGGTAGCATATTCAATATGGAATAATCACATGCTTAATAGTATTCAAAACATTCCATCATATTAAGAGATTATCTTTTCTAATCTGTTTCTCAGAGCTCTTCCATCTCTCCTCATGGAAGCTTGGGAATCGGAGTTCAGGCACCAGGTTTTAATGTCATGAGTTCTGCCTCCTTACAGCAGCAATCAAATGCCATGAGTCAACAATTGGGTCAGCAACCTTCTGTTGCAGGTACATTCACTGTTTAGGTTTAGCTCTGTGGTTTATGATATGATTGTTGATAGACACTATTTCTGGGTTTAGCAACTAACATCTTTGGCAAAATATTATCCAAGTTTTATATAATTGATTAAAGTAAACTTTGTTAAGGGGTTTAACATCTTGGCAATTACTTAAATACTAGATTTGTTGGAGCCTCAGTTTTTGGATTCGAGTATAGAAAGTACAGATAAAAATATCAGCAAAATAAAGGGCTTTGTCTTTGATGTTTGTGCAGATGTAGACCATGTCAGAAATGATGATCAATCCCAGCAAAACTTACCTGATGATTCAGCTTCCATAGCAGCTTCAAAAGCTATTCAAAGTGAGGATGACTCTAAAGTTCTATTTGATACTCCGGTAAGCAGGAATAGTTCTGTGCTCTCATTTATTACTTGTTGGTAACTTTTTGATATACGCTTTCCACCAGATAGATTTTAAAGCGGATAAAAAACTTCTGTCTTTGTTAGTGTTGGTGAGTGTTGTGATTTGTCATTCCTTCGCTTAAAATTCTCATATGCAATTCAATAGTGAATGTGGTTTATGGATATACATAATGACAGCTGTATTCTATTAAACCAAGCAACTAACTAAGGGTGGCCTCTGATCCTTCATGTGTTTTCTGTTTTATCTTCAGTCGGGAATGCCCAGCTACATGTTGGATCCAGTACAAGTATCTAGCGGTCCTGATTTCTCTCCTGGACAACCTATACAACCGGGTCAATCTTCAAGTAGCCTCGGGGTCATTGGACGGAGAAGTAACTCTGAGTTAGGAGCCATTGGTGACCCTTCAGCTGTAGGGCCAATGCATGATCAAATGCACAATCTCCAGATGCTTGAAGCTGCTTTTTACAAACGTCCTCAACCCTCAGATTCAGAACGTCCTAGACCCTATTCTCCGGTACATCATTCTTCTGAATTCTACTTAAATAATATCCGCTTAAATCTCATATTGCCTATGATTTTGAACAGAGGAACCCAGCAATCACACCTCAAACATTTCCCCAAACACAAGCACCAATCATAAACAACCCTTTGCTCTGGGAACGGTTAGGCAGCGATGCTTATGGAACCGATACTTTGTTCTTTGCGTTCTACTATCAGCAGGTACCAAAATCTCAATGCTCTGTTCCATCTTTTATTTATCTTCTTTTCCCCGGTTCACGTCAACCTTATCGACTTTTTTTCCCTGTGTTTGTGTAGAACTCATACCAGCAATATCTTGCTGCAAAAGAGCTGAAGAAACAGTCATGGAGATACCACAGGAAGTTCAACACTTGGTTTCAGAGACATAAAGAGCCAAAGATTGCAACCGATGAATATGAACAAGGAGCCTACGTTTACTTCGATTTCCAAACCCCGAAAGACGAGAATCAAGAAGGAGGATGGTATGATTTCATTCATGTTTTCCGATTACACATTGTTCTTCTTCTTTGGAGATGGTAATCGTAATGTTTTTTCTTAAATGTCTGTGTAGGTGCCAAAGGATCAAAAACGAGTTCACATTTGAATACAGTTATCTTGAAGATGAACTCGTCGTATAGAATAGAGAGAGATGCATGTTTGTATATACTCTCGAGCAAGTGTGTTATTATTTCCTGCGACTATTTGTACTCTTCTTTTCAATAAACTAATTACTTTTAGTTTCAACAAGTTGAAATTCTTCGTTAACGACTCTTAAAGACAATAAAAGCCAGAGTATCATCATGAAATCTTTAATGCTTAGATTATTCCAAAAGCCGATTTTTTTAACAAACGGAAAAGGAAAAAAAAACAAACGGGGCTGTTCATCAGAGATCTAGGAACTTTTGTTTATAAATTTTTTTTAACATTTCCAAGATATAAAATACCTTTTTTTGGTACACCATTTTGTACAAATTTCTAAAAAATCCCAAGTCATCATTCTCTAATGGTTGAGAAAACACCAATGACTTTGGAAGATTATTCCAAGAATGAAGAATTGCATTAATATCATCTCCTGCCAACCAAATACTAAACGAGGCTTGTTGAACATGTAATGTTGAACTATTCCCAATATATTTATTGAAATATAGTCCAATTATTTTTTCTTAAATGTCTAGTACAGAAATGTGCATGTACCGAAGATTAAGCAGTGTCGGTTAAATAAAACTGAAAAAAGAAGGAAAAAAAAGAAGAAGAAAGAGTTATGACTTGTAACAATGTGACTATGAGTATGGGGCTTGTTTAGCGGATCGGTGAAATTTGGTTATTACAAGCACGTGGAGAGTGTCGTTTTCGGGATTTGACCTGAAGAACGGCATCGTTTCTCGTGCCAATCAGGCAATCCCTTAGACCCCAAGCAATTCACTTTGCCTTTTGCTTAATGTAATAAAGACCGACCAAAGAAAAATATGTACATAGATTAATAACCTCATATCATATGAATATGACCTCCATAGATCCACATTGTTGTACTCTTATGTCATGATATATCACTTCTTCTCTGTATCTTACTAGTTACTTCAGAAACAAGACAAAATTTACTCGTATTATTCTTTTGTCTCCTTTTTTTTTATGTTTCAAAACTTCTCTTCGATTGTTCTCATAGCTTAAACCAACAATACAACAACCAGTTTTTTACTCGTGCAAAGCGAATCTAAAACATTACCGATAACTTATCAAAATCCCAAAACTTGATCAGTTTTTTCTACAAGCGGCAAAAAACAGAATACATCCAAAATGAGTAACCGACGGAAACAGAGCACCACTGCCGGCATCTTCCTCTGCATCACCATAGTATCTTTATTATCCGGCGACGTCTCCGCCTTGGGAGTAAACTGGGGAACGATGTCAACTCACCAGCTCCCTCCAAAGACGGTGGTACAGATGTTAAAAGACAACAACGTCAAAAAAGTGAAGCTTTTCGATGCGGACACAAACACCATGGTAGCTCTTGCCGGCTCTGGTATCGAAGTTATGGTTGCAATCCCTAACGATCAGCTCAAAGCCATGGGAAGTTATAACAGAGCTAAAGATTGGGTTCGAAGAAACATCACTCGTTTCAATGACGATGTTAAAATCAAGTAAACAAGTTTTGATCTTTCACCACAAATCGAAGGTTCTTCAATTTTGGAGCTAAATTTAGTTTCTTTGCAGATATGTCGCCGTTGGAAATGAGCCGTTTTTGACAGCTTATAATGGATCATTCATAAACTTAACTTATCCAGCACTCTTCAACATCCAAAAAGCATTAAACGAAGCTGGAGTTGGAGATTTCATCAAAGCCACCGTACCTTTAAACGCTGACGTCTATAATTCTCCGCTGGAAAATCCAGTTCCTTCTGCCGGAAGTTTCCGTCAAGACATCTTTGAAGAGATGAAACTAATAGTCAACTTCTTAGCTCATAACAAAGCTCCCTTCACTGTCAACATTTACCCTTTCCTAAGTCTTTACCTTAGCAGCGATTTCCCTTTTGACTATGCCTTCTTCAATGGCCAAAACACTGTCAGCGATAACGGCGTTATCTATACAAATGTTTTCGACGCCAATTTCGATACCCTCTTGGCTTCACTTAAAGCTTTGGGTCATGGAGACATGACTGTTATAGTTGGAGAAGTTGGTTGGCCAACGGATGGTGACAAGAATGCTAACATCCCAAACGCAGAACGCTTCTACACAGGTTTGCTTCCAAAGCTAGCAGCCAACAGAGGAACACCTATGCGTCCGGGTTACATTGAAGTTTATCTCTTTGGATTCATCGATGAAGATGCAAAGAGTATAGCTCCTGGTAACTTTGAACGTCACTGGGGGATATTCAAATACGATGGCCAACCGAAATTTCCAGCGGATTTGTCAGGAGCAGGTCAGAAGAAGATCTTAACCGGAGCTCAAAATGTTCAGTACTTGCGAAACCAGTGGTGTATGTTCAACCCTAATGCCCTCACTTTCAGCAACAACACTAACCAGCTCGGGGATAACGTAAACTACGCATGTACCTTCTCCGACTGCACAGCTTTGGGCTATGGTTCCTCTTGTGGTAATCTTGATGAGGTCGGGAATGCCTCGTATGCATTCAACATGTATTTTCAGGTACAGAATCAAAAGGCAGAGGCTTGTGACTTTGAGGGCCTTGCAATTATCACTACCAGGAATATTTCTCGAGAACAGTGTAATTTTCCTATTCAAATCGGAGATCCAACATCCGGACATAGTGATCATAACCACCGGTTTATCAGCTTCTCTCTGGTGAGTATGTTGCTACTCTTTACAGCACTATGAGCTTTTCCAGTTTTGCTTCTTGGTTGTTTTAGCATTGTTTATGCATTGTAGTATATTGCTGATTCTTGTGTCACCACTAAATTGCAATTTGAATCCTGCAGTTTCAAACTTCTTAATGGTATTGATTAGAACACTACTTCAATACTTTAACTTTCAGATAAACAAACATAATCCATATTCATTTGAGGAATGCACCATTAGCAACAATAACTTGTCCATTGATCCACTCACCACCATCACTAGCTAAGAAACCAACAACAGAAGCAATATCTTTAGTCTCACCAAGCCTACCAAAAGGACTCCTCTCAATGATATTCATCACCGTCTCTTCACTCTTCCCGTCAAAAAACATCTCCGTCGCAACAGGCCCTGGAGATACACAGTTTGCAGTGATGCCTAAACCTTTAAGTTCCTTAGCAAGAATCTTCACCATTGCTTCAACAGCTGCCTTTGATGCTGTATAAGCTCCTTGCCCCGGGATTAACGCCTCGGTTAACGACGACGTTAGCAGTATAATCCTACCACCGCCTCCACGTTTTAGCCTTTTTGCTGCTTCTTTACAGCATAAGAATGATCCTCTTGTGTTCACCCTAAACAACAACAAACAACACTGATAATCATAATTTTAATTCTTAATCTCTACAATGAAATTAACTATAAAGTTTTTTCGATTACTTGAAGATGCGATCGAATTCTTCAATGGGAGTGTTGGCGATGGTAGGGTAATTGGGATTGAGGATTCCAGCTGAGTTAACTAGGATGTGAACCGGCGAGTTAAAGGCTTTCTCCGCCGCGTCGAAGAGAGACTTAATTTGGCTTGGTTCTGAGATATCGGCGAGGAACACGACGGCGATCGGTTGCGGAACGGTGCCGGCGGATGAGTTGATTTCTGCGGCGACTTGATCGGCCTCGGTGGATCTGGTGGTGTAGTTGATGACTATCTTGGCGCCGAGCTCGGCGAGATGTATGGCTATAGCTCGGCCGATTCCGCGAGAAGAACCGGTGACTATCGCGACTCGTCCGGCGAGAGAGGAGACTGAGGAAGCCATGAAGAATCAAATTTGGTCAAACGAAAATTGACTTATTAGTATCTTCGTTGACTGTGTGACTGTACTCTGTTTTGAGTTTTGACTGTGGAACTGAACAAGTCGGCGTTAGTGTTGCTAAACGACGGCGTTAGTGTTGCTAAGCGACGCCGTTCGGGGTTTAAGATTTTGGACTTCTCAAAATTCTAGTACATTTTACTTAAGGGAGGTTATCTCCATCTTTAATTTTACTGTGTAACCAGAATGAGAACTAGAGCCAGAATCTAACTAGTTCTTATATTGTTTTGTTAGAATGTTGATCATTTTTGTCTAAAACCCAACTAAAACTTTGTCATTACAACTATTCAGTGTCAAATGTTGAGAGGAACCAATGACAGGCAGAAGAAAGATTAAACTTTTATAAGAAAAACTTTTCTAAGAAAGATGAAAAAAGAAACTAATGAATATAGAAGAAGAGTTGTTAGGCTAAGAGGTGATTGTTATAACAGCTTAGTCTTCGTCCATGCCTGCACCGGCTGCTGCAGCTGCATCTCTCCTCGGCCCACCTGCTGGTTTAGCCATTATAATCTGCCATTTATAAGCACCATAGTTAGCCACACTTTGCATATAAGCATCGGCTCAGTCTTTATTCATTCCTAAATCAGAACAATAATCATAAACAGATTCTAACATTACAGAAACGATAGATTTCGAATCCGACGACGAGAGGCAAACCATTGGGGCTAAGAGAAGTGCGGGTAATGGTGGAAAGCTCCTTGCAAGCTTCAGTGTTTTTGATGACGGCCTCATCAAGACCAGCGAGATGTCTGTAACCTTCTTTAAGCATCGATTGAATTCCATGAGACTGCGTAGAGATTCCCATTGTTTCCGACGAAGATCTACGCCTTGAACGTAAACCCTAAGCTATAAGCAAGTGAGGAAGCTCTCTGTGTTTTTTTCACTCGCTGCTTCGAGTTTTTGAGAAAGAAGCTCTTAAAATTGCCCTTTAAAAACATTTTAAACGACGCCGTCAAGCATCGTCTGGTTTGGTTCGAATTAGTGGTTTTGTTCGGGTTAATTGGTTTGATGCTGAATTTAAAAGCTGATTGATCAAAGAATCTTCTTAATGCCCTGATATGAGCTTGTTTTACAAAGAACTACAGTACATGCATTGTTTACATCAGTGTTATTTGAATCAAGCTGAAACATCTTCCTCTTCAACAGAGGAGAAAAAGACAATTGAATAGTGTTTTTTAGAGACTTGCACATTAGGCCAATAACTCAACACTAATCACTTCCAGCTGAACTTTAGGTTGAGACTAAAAAACCGGGTTCAAGTAAGGCTAACTTCCCGCATAACCTTTGCTACATCCTCTGGGAAAACAGGGTTTATGTAACAACCTGTGCCAATCTCAAACCCACCTACCCCAGAAAGCTGAGGTACAATCTGTAAGAACCAGTGCGTATAAGGTAATTGTGATTCTGTAACCTTGAGTGGAGAAGTATGGATCATATAGTTATACGGTGGATCGTTAAGTTGCTTTGCTATCTTCTGAAGCATGAGTTTCAGAAGTCCTCCAAGGTCAACAGCCTGATAATCATCAAAACAAAGTGAGTCAGGTGATCATCTAACCAAACCATAAATGGAACATAGTAGATCAGTAAAAGGTAACCTTAACGTCATCGAGATGATGGAAGTGGGAAGAATGATCTTTCGGAATAATCCAAATCTCAAAGGGATACGTAGCAGCAAAAGGAGCAACAGAAACAAAATGAGACGACTCATCGATCACAAAATGTTTTGATTTAGCTTCACAGAGACAACATTTCCCAGTCTCCTCGAAATAATCTTTAGTACCATCAAGGCGTGAAGAAACCGTTGGAGGAACAACTGGTAGAGCCATCATTTGACTGTGGGAGTGACTCATTGATGCTCCAGCCGACGCACCTTGGTTCTTGAAAACCTTCAACATACGAAAACAAACGTAGCAGATGAATGTAACTATGCAAGCAACACAAAATATCCACACATAACACAAGTATTGACGGCTAAACAATGTATAAATTCACACTAATAGAGCTACTACATTGGGATCTATGGATAATGCTTACCTGGATGTAATTGATGGAATCATGTTGCGCAATCTGATTGATCCTCTTCTTATAAGCGATCAAGATATCGCCGATACCCACCGGATCGATATCGGAGAGCTGAATCGAATGAACAGGGGATTCGATCACTACGTCGTGGAATCCGAATCCGACTATTGTCCGACTTGTTCCCGTCTCAGGTTGGGTCGATTGGGTCTCGAGATTCCTACTAAGAGCCGGGTACAGATTCTCGATGACCCGGAGTTTCCAATTCGGGTCATGATCTGGCACACGAAATAACTCCGGGGCACACTCTTGCTCACGACCGATGCAAAATGGGCATGAGGAAGGTTTGGGATTAGGGTTCTGGGGAGATTTGGATTTGAAATCAGTCGGTCTCTTGGCTCTGGCGGGAGAGAATATGACCCAGCGGTTAGTTACCGGATCTTTCCTGAGCTCAGGGGACTGATTCTCGACTGAGTCACCGTCGCCGCCGCCGCGATCAGAGGCATGGCTCGGTGACGTCATCTTTCTCTCCTTCTTTTGTGTGCTCTGTAGCTGCGACACTTGTGCAATTTCGTTACCGTTGGCGTTGGACAGAAATTTAGCAATGGGCAATTCCGGTTTAAATTGAACCGGAAAACTCGAACCGATTTGTTTCGATCTAAGATTCGAATTTATCGGTGTAATCCAAACCGAAGAGGGTTCATATTGTATTCACATGCCTAAACAATCGAGATTTTACACTATAATCCTCTTTATAATAAGATTTGTACAAGACAAAGGATGTGGATTTTACATTAAGCCCTTATACACGTGCGCCTTACTGGAACAACATACAAGTCCCATTGTATACGTACGAACGTATTAAATTAGTATATTAACAAATTTAAATTCATGCGAGCAAAACGAAGCAAGCAGCAATATTAAGACCATAAACATTCGAGAAGTCTACAAGCTTTTTATTTTTTCAAAATATAGATTTATTCATAAATTAAAGCAATGAAAATAAAATAAAAATCTACCAAATATTTGCCAGAAATTTTGCTAAAGTTGATCAATCCATCCAAAGAAAAAAAGAAAATTTTGGACCGAAAAAAAAAAAAAGAATTCATCCCCAAATCTGCACCTCCTCTCATCTTCTTCATCTCCTTCAATCTTCATTATTTATAACCTAAAACGACTGAATCTTTCTCTCTCTTTATCTCCATTTTCTAGGTGTGCTTATCACAGCTAGAAAGTTCTTACATTTAAATCGCCCTAGTTGGAGAAAGCCGTCGGTTTCTCATTTTGAAATTTCCAAGGAGATCTGAAAGTTTTAATTTTTTGGATCGATTTCATCGTTATCATACTCCGATCATCATTTCTGTTCAAGGGTTAATCGTAAATCGTTCATCGGGTATAATGTTTTTGACATCTCGTTTTTTATTCTGTGGTGGTTGTTGTGTTTTGATGCTTTGTTTCATATATTTCTCTTTTGATTATCTGGAAAGATCTTGTTTTTGGGTGATGATGGAGCGTGTTTTTGTATCAAACTGTCGCTTGGTTACACTATTCTTTTGAATCTATATGTTTCTGTGAAGATGAGAATCTGTATTGATGGTTTCTGATTGGTATCTTGAGTAGTGAATCGACTTTCTTCACAGATTCTTTTGATGTGTTGGTCATCATCATCATCATCATCGAAGAGCCTTTGATGGCGTTTTCTCGAGAGTAACGATGATTTTGTTACTCTTGAACCAAAGTTGATGAGTGTATGGTCTGAATTTGGTTGCAGATGACTGTGATTTTGATTGTTTTTATCTGTTTGATTGGAAAGTGATTTTGATGGAAAGACAATGCTTTAAGTGCAAGCCAATGTTTCTTGTATTCTTTTTGATTGTATTTTTACTTGCTAACACAACGGATTGGTGTCTTTTCTTTTGGATTGTGAAGGAAATGCAAATGAAATTGGTTGGGTTCACCTTTTTATCAACTAAATACGTACTCTCTGCTACCTCTCTTTATACTGCAGGTTAGTTAAAGAGGTTTACTGAAAGCAAAATACTTTCTTACTCTTTGTATGGAGTAAGAATGCCAGAGTTAAGAAGTGGAGCACGTAGATTGAGACAACCTAGCCCTCAGGTGACTGGTCAGGCGGATAATATTGAACTTCCTCCTCAGCCTGTAACAAGGAGAAGAGGCGGTGGTGGTAGAGGAAGGGGAAACGCCAAAGGTGCTGCACCTCCAAGACCAGCTGGTGGTGTCGGTAGGGGTCGAGGCATCAGATTAATAGATTTAGAGGCAGAACCTTGTGAAGTTCGTCCAGCAGTAGGTGAACCTGCTTTTAATCAAGTTGAAGCGGTAGCTGAAAAGGATATTGCTATGGAAGGTGGTAGCGCAGAGAAGGTAGTTGGTGTGGAAGAAGATTCTAGCACAGCTCCAGTCCCTGAAAGGGTAAAATTTATGCTAATGACATTCAATCACAAGTTTTTTTTTTCATTTGAGAGAGATGCTGATATTGATTTCATTTTACTTGTATAGGTACAAGTTGGAAATTCTCCTGTATATAAGACTGAGAGGAAACTCGGTAAAGGAGGCTTTGGTCAAGTTTTTGTTGGTAGAAGGGTGAGTGGTGGCAGCGATAGGATTGGGGCCGATGCAATTGAGGTATATTGTAAAGAAGCATACTTGAGATTTTTGAGGGATACAGACGAAAGAAGTCTAATCGTTAACAAATTAATTATTTTTCTTACCAGGTGGCCCTGAAATTTGAGCATCGAAATAGCAAAGGATGCAATTTTGGTCCACCTTACGAGTGGCAAGTGTACAAGTAAGTCTTGCATGCATTCTATGTAAATTTTCCTGCCAAATTTCTCTGATCAACTTATTTGTCATCTCATCTGTTTCTTTTTCTTCTTGTTGTAAAGTACCCTCAATGGTTGCTATGGAGTTCCTGCGGTACATCATAAGGGTCGTCAAGGAGATTTTTACATTCTTGTATGTAATTTACAATGAGCTTTGTTAAATATACTTTCGATATTGATTGTGTTATCATGTACAAGTAATGCTATAATATATACTTCAGGTCATGGACATGCTTGGTCCGAGTCTCTGGGATGTTTGGAATTCTTCGGGGCAATCGTAAGCACTCTTCTCCTCTCACCACACTTCCTTCTGATTGCAAGATTCTTGATTTGATTCATGTTCGTGTCATGTGGCAGGATGTCTCCAAACATGGTAGCCTGCATTGCAGTTGAGTCCATATCTATTCTTGAGAAACTTCATATGAAAGGGTTAGTTACTATATTTTTTCGTAACTTCTTTGCAAATAGTTTCATTCATTTCGCTTTAACTAATTACAATGTATTATCTTTCACTGTACTGATTGTCATGCTATGTTCCATCCCCATATCAAACTAGGTTTGTCCACGGAGATGTGAAGCCGGAAAACTTTTTACTCGGTCAACCAGGAACAGCAGATGAGAAAAAACTCTACCTTATCGATCTTGGTCTGGGTGAGTGTATTCTTATGAAGAACTTTATTCTCTCTGATGCTGCAATATTTTATGAGATATGTAACTTGGTACTTCTCTTTGATGTTGGCATTAATGTTCACATAATCTTCTGTTGTTTCAGCATCTAAATGGAAAGATTCACACTCAGGCCAGCATGTTGAATATGATCAAAGACCTGATGTGTTCAGGTATATTCATTAGTTTATCTTTCTTTTTCTTTATATTATTCATATTTGTTTACATGTTTATTATGTTTCAAATGCAGGGGAACGATAAGGTATGCAAGTGTTCATGCACACCTAGGTCGAACTGGAAGTAGGAGAGATGATCTGGAGTCGCTGGCTTATACTTTAATTTTTCTTTTGAAGGGAAGATTGCCATGGCAAGGATATCAGGTCTGTTTTTTATTTCTCTTGACAACCTTACAATTATGTCTGATTCATATTCTTCATTAATTGCAATCAGTTTTATGTATATATTGTTGACTTTTTTTTGCAGGGTGACAACAAGAGCTTTCTTGTTTGCAAGAAAAAGATGTCAACTTCTCCTGAATTGATGTGCTGTTTTTGTCCACCCCCGTTTAAGCTCTTCCTCGAGGCAGTTACAAACATGAAGTTTGACGAAGAGCCCAACTATGCAAAGCTTATTTCGATTTTTGATTCTCTTATTGAACAATGTGCACTATCTAGACCAATTAAAATTGATGGTGCTCTTAAGGTTGCTGGCTTTTTTCTCGTTCTTATGCTTAATTATTCGACTTGTTATAAATAATTCTGAAAATGCTGATTTTGGGTCTGTTGGTTTATAGGTTGGGCAAAAACGAGGAAGAATGCTTCTTAATTTGGATGAGGATGAACAGCCAAAGAAGAAAATCAGAATTGGCAGTCCTGCTTGTCAGTGGATCTCAGTCTATAATGCTCGTCGTCCCATGAAACAGAGGTAAAAGTTGCATATTCACTTAAAAGTTTCGAAAACCTTCGTGAATCAAATTTCTCACCCCGGTTTAATGCCATTTTTATTTGTGTAGATATCACTACAACGTTGCAGACTCAAGGTTGCATCAGCATGTACAGAAGGGTAATGAGGATGGCCTTTTAATTAGCTGTGTAGCATCAGCAGCTAATCTCTGGGCCCTCATAATGGATGCTGGGACTGGATTCACCTCTCAAGTTTATGAATTGTCAACTGTCTTCCTTCACAAGGTAATAATCGCTTGAAGCATATAGGAATCAATCAATTTTATATTAACTCACCATTTGCATTTTCTTGGCAGGACTGGATTATGGAACAATGGGAAAAGAACTACTATATCAGTTCCATAGCTGGTTCAGATAACGGGAACTCATTAGTTGTTATGTCAAAAGGTTGGTGTTAATGGTAGTAATCTGCAAATTTTTATGTCACACAAACACTTGACTATAGAAAATGTCGTACTTTCATTATAACCATATAACATGGAGTCTTCTTTACTAATTTTGTGCTTGTTGTAAATTGGTAGGAACGTCTTATACTCAGCAATCTTACAAAGTCAGCGACTCTTTTCCTTTCAAGTGGATAAACAAGAAATGGAAAGAAGATTTCCATGTAACCTCCATGACAACTGCTGGGAATCGTTGGGGTGTGGTAATGTCGAGGAATTCTGGCTACTCTGATCAGGTAGGTTTCAATCCCGTCACCTTAGAATGACATAATCTTTAAACATTTTGACATTTTTCCTGATACTCTTGGTTGGTATTGTGTGAAAAGGTCGTGGAGCTCGACTTTTTGTACCCAAGCGATGGAATACATAGGAGGTGGGAAAGTGGGTATAGGATAACATCAATGGCAGCAACTGCAGATCAAGCAGCTTTCATATTAAGCGTACCAAAACGTAAAATGATGGATGAAACTCAAGAGACTCTTCGCACCACCGCCTTTCCAAGCACTCATGTCAAGGTGGGTTTCTTTAGTTTTGAACAAAGATTGGACTTTTGCTTTGTTTCCATAATACTGATCAGGACCTGCCCGGTGTTGGTTGATTTTGCAGGAAAAATGGGCGAAAAATCTGTACATTGCATCAATATGCTTTGGGAGGACAGTTTGCTGAGGTACTTAGCATCATATGAAAGCCAAGAAGACAATTGGAGGATAAGGATCATAATACGATCAAGAAGGTAACGCAACCTGTTTGTTAAATGTAATGAAATGGATGCGTGTTCGTATGTATGTAGAAGTATAAAAGGATAGAAAAGATGGTAACAGAGAAGTTGAATTAGTTTTAATAGAAAGTTTTGAGGGCTTTTTAAGCCTTCAAGTGTGCTTACTTTTTGGTATCACTTGCCTTGTTTGAGTCTTTGTTTCAACTTTCAAGTGTTTAAAATAAATGAAATGTGAGAAAGCCAAACCAAACTTAAACCGACATAAGCATAAATAAATAAAATAATATCTCATTGTTATTCAAATCTTTTGTTAAATTTTTACAAAAATTATTGACAAATTTACTAAAAGAAAATTTTATCTCTTCCCGGTTTAACGAGTCGTAACCCGGTCTGGGATTGCTGAAAACCCTAGTGGTTTACCTTCTTTTTTTTCTTTTCGTTATTAAGAGTCACAACTACTTCTTCAACACTCCAATTGGCAATTGCTTCCCTCGCTGAAACCCTAAATAAAAACCTCTGAGGAGCAGAGAGCGATAGAAGAAACCAAAACCAAAAAGATGAGACCACCACGTGGCGGCGGCAGCTTCAGGGGAAGGGGAGGAAGAGATAACGGCGGACGTGGACGTGGACGTGGACGTGGACGTGGACGCTTTGGTGGTGGTAATTATGACGAAGGACCTCCCAGCGAAGTCGTTGGTTCGTTTTCAACCCTCTTTGACGATTCTCTCATTCTTACCAATCAAGCAGATAAAAATTATTGAAAAAAGTTGTCAGCTTTGACATTAATGAGCGTTTGTTGCTGAAATTTGACAAAAAGAAAATTTTTGTATTCTGATTGATGATTTGTTTTCCTGTTATTAGGATTTTGTTGGATTCTTGTGACAGTTTTGAAGTTAATTGAAAAGGAACAAACTTGTGAATTGTCTCTGTTATGATAGAGTTTCTTTCTTGGTGGTGTTATACAGAAGTTGCAACTTTTCTCCATGCTTGTGAGGGAGATGCTGTGTTCAAGCTCTCCAATGTGAAAATCCCACATTTCAATGCCCCAATCTACCTACAAAACAAGACCCAGA
Organism: Arabidopsis thaliana; assembly: GCF_000001735.4. Classification (NCBI taxonomy): domain Eukaryota; kingdom Viridiplantae; phylum Streptophyta; class Magnoliopsida; order Brassicales; family Brassicaceae; genus Arabidopsis; species Arabidopsis thaliana. Next base: position 6,009,089 of record NC_003076.8, on the reverse strand, counting down.
TTGGGAGAGTAGATGAAATCTTTGGTCCTATTAATGAATCTGTATGTGTTATCTCTCTCTCTCTGTTGTCTTCTTCGTTCACTGGCCTTGCTCACTAATATACAAAGCATTGGTTCTTACTTTTTCAGCTATTTTCTATCAAAATGAGGGAAGGTATTGTAGCTACCTCATATAGTCAAGGCGATAAGTTCTTCATTAGCCCTGAGAAGCTTTTACCTCTATCAAGATTCCTTCCTCAACCAAAGTAAGCTACACTTCTTAACCCTTGTTACCAATTCTTAGGTCCCTTGAAGTAGTAGAAGAAACTTGTTCAAGTGTTAGAAAAAGTCTGTAACGAAAGTCTTTGTTCTGTTCTTCTTGCAGGGGACAATCAGGAGGCCGTGGTGAAGGAAGAGTCCCTCCCCGTGGTAGAGGGCCTCCCCGTGGTAGAGGCAATTTCAGAGGTAGAGGTGCTCCCAGAGGTGCTAGCAGAGGGTTTCAACCAAGAGGTGGTCCTCGTGGAGGCTTCAGAGGCCGAGGGAGGGCCTAGATTCATATTCTATAGCCTTAAGCTATCTTTAAATTGCTTTTTTTAAGAACCATATTGATGATAACTGTTTTCTTGGTTCTAGTTTTTTGATACCTTGGTTTTATTAACAAGAGAGTAAAAAAGCTCATTAACTATTAGAGTCCAAGGTTTTATTACATACAGAAGCGTCTTCTAGTACTTGTAAACACATATCTGTTAACTCAGGATGACCTCTAAGCCAAAGTAGGAGGATAAAACAAAAAGTAGATTAAAGTTTGGCTCAATTCTTATTCAGGAGCTGCTAAAGAGATTGCATAAGAGATTAGATAATCTTTAAGCTCCCCAGCCTCTGAGAATGGTAGCTTGAGCCACACGATTAACACCGAGTGTGAAAGCTCCCATCCGGAGATCGCAAGAGTGAGTTTTGCACATCTCTTTCAAGTCCTTGAAAGAGCGAGTCATGTAAGTCTTTAGCTCATCGTTCACCTTCTCTTCCTCCCACATAAAGCCTTGAATGTTCTGCACATTACCGGAAACAACTAATCTGATCAAAATCGGTTTTGTTCGAGTACTTGGTCTGTCAAAGGTAAGTTGTTGAGAGACTCATACATACCTGAACCCATTCGAAGTAACTTACAGTGACTCCTCCAGAGTTTGCATATATGTCCGGGAGAATAACCACACCTTTCTTACTTAGGATCTGTAATACAAGAATCTCCATTACAGAGATTCGCAATGAGAAACTCCAAAGTCAAAGAAGAAGACAATCAAACCTCATCCGCGTCCGGATCAGTTGGATGATTAGCTGCTTCTATGATGAACTTTGCTTTAATCTCATTCGCATTCTCCCTTCAAACCAAAATCCAACTAATAGTTTTTAAAAAGTTTCAAAACAATATGTAAGCTTTTGTAGCAAAAAAAAGCTCTAACCTGTTGATGACACCACCAAGTGCTGCAGGGACGAGGATATCACAATCCTCAACCAGTATGGAGTTTGGATCGATCGGATCTGCACCATCAAACCCTTTGACACCTCTGTGTTCTTTAGTATGCTTGAGCAAGGCCGGGATATCGATACCATCCTTGTTCTTGATTGCTCCGGTAATGTCACTCACGGCAACAATCTTCCCACCCTTTTCACTTATCAGCTTTGCCGCCCAAGAACCCACATTACCAAATCCCTAATGAACCAATATGTAAACCAGAATAAGAAAAGTTTCTTTGGCTCGCAGGAAACCGCAATAAAAGAAAGGTCACCTGGATGACAAAACGCTGCCCTGATATGGTCTTTCCGTGCTCGTTAAGCAAAGCTTCGGTACCAAACATCACTCCTCTTCCAGTAGCCGCGTCTCTCCCTAGCGATCCACCAAGATCCTGGTTCATAAACATCATTAAACATTCAGGTGGTTAAACCAGTCATTAGCAAAACAAGATTGTGATTATTCTTTACTTACAATGGGTTTTCCAGTCACAACTGCAGGCGAGTATCCATGAAACTTAGAGTATTCATCAAGAATCCAAGCCATTGTCTGCAAATTCCACCAAGGGAAAAAGTTGAAAGATGGTTTCAAAAAAAAACACAGAACATTTTGGAAACGTTCTGAAGAGAGTTTAAGAACCTGAGGACCAGTGCCCATATCTGGAGCTGGAACATCAGTATGAATCCCAATGAGATCATGAATCTTCTGAGTGAAAACTCGAGTCAACCGCTCGAGCTCGGAGATACTGAGCTTGCTAGGATCACAACCAATCCCTCCTTTAGCTCCTCCGTAAGGAATCTTAGCCACTGCTGTTTTCCATGTCATGAGCTGAGCCAATGCGTTCACTTCATCCGGATCAACCTGCAAGAAAACGATAACCGGTTTGCATCATATACCAAAACCGAAATTGTATACTGGTTTGTTACATTTGAGTTTTGGTTCAAAAGGTCAAAGTCAAAAGGTCAAAAACCTCAGGATGATATCTGATTCCACCTTTCATGGGACCTCTTGCATTGTCGTGTTGAACTCTGAACCCAACGAATGATGCTAGTGTACCATCGTCTTTCGGTATGGTACATTCCACCTACAAAAATACCAGAACCGGTTGATTTAAATTGGTTTGTTCCGGTTATATAATTCAGCAACCGGATTGAAGTAACTGGATCCACAAAAAAGCGGGTCGGGTTTCGAAATGCCCCTAAACATTCAGTAATCATTTTTCACTACAATCCACCGCGACGAATCGTCTCCGGCGCCGGCGAAGGCACAAAATCAGCGGATCAAGGTTAATTAGGTTAAGAAAGGAGTGAAAATTTGCGAACCTTGATTTCTCGGAAGGGGATGAGAAGACTTTTCTCGAGCTTAGAATCCAGACCAAGAAGCCTAGCAGCTAACTTGAAGTTTCTGTTTGTTGCTGCTAAAGCATTCATGGCTTCTTCTTCTTCAACTTCTTCTTCTTCTTTTTTTGTTTCTCTCTGTGTACTTTGAACTTTCACTGGAGTTTTGATCAGAACGCTGTAATAAAACGACTGTTAAAGAGGAAGATTGGTGTCAGTCTGATTGTAACTTGTTAAGTGTGTATGTATTTATTTATACACAGGCACGTGATCGATATGTTTGGGTAAGATTCAGTGGAGGTCCAGCTGATTACGGTGGAGCTGATTAAGTAATTTAATTACAAAAAAAGACAAGACACAATAATCATGGTTTAAGCCTTTAAGTGGGTTTTAGATATAATTTTGATAAGTTAAGACAAACATACTTTAAGATAACTCGAGAAATTTTTTTCTTTTTTGAATCAACTAATTAAATCTTTACCAACTAACTGTCTATCTGTTTAATTTCTGGAACAACATGTACTTTTGAGTTTAGTTGTATAATTCAACTAAAATATACTTGTGTTTATTTGCAACTTGCCTAAAATTTGAGATCAACTAGACTTAAATTCTTTGGATGTTTTTGTTCCTATTTACGGAATTACGGTTGGATATGTCGACATATTTGAGATGTCATTGGAAAATTTTCCAATTATATAGTTTGGGAAAACTAAACATTGTGCTATGTATTGTCAGAAAAATAATCTCGCCGAATAAGAACATTCTCAAAACGTTACATACTACATGTATATTATATGGCATCTTATGCTAGATATAAGTGAAATTAGTGGGGAATGTGACACACATAATCTTTTGATTTGGAGAGATATGGTTGCGTCGTCATGTTCGCATCAAATCGGGATTTCTTTGATTTTTCTAAATTGGTGTGTGTTGACTTGTAAACAATCTTATCCACTATGTTTCTTTTGTTTTCCCAATTAATATGCTTCCATTTACATGTACGGAATTCAAAATATTAAAACTTTTGTTAAAGTTTGTAACAAGATAGAGTTTAATTCGCAATAAATCAATTACATTTTGCTTTTAGCTAGGATACAAGTACAACGACTGTTGTTATTTCTTCTGGAGGCTAATGCTATTGAAACATTTTGATTTTTCAGTCTTATCTTTCTGTGATACGAATTTGGTCTTTCATTATTAGTGTTTGTCAGTGATGGTGTTGGTGGTGAAGTCACTGTAGGAGACAAAGTTTTTGTAAGAAAAAGAAACAAAAAGACAAGGCTTGTGTGTTTTGACCGATGCAGCCTAGTAGTAGCTTAGGCTTCATCTTTTATACACGTATTGTAGAATCTTGAGCTCGCTTATGAATGTTCTACATATCATCAGCTGGAAACTAAATGCCATAACTCCTAAGGGATTGAGTAGATAGCATAAATGTAGGCAATAGTCTTCAGAGCAGAGCCCACATTGTTTAATAAGACATGCATGTTTAGGACTTACGATATATTCAAACTAAAGAAAAATCAAATTATGACAAAGCCCTTCAATGTGAACGGATAATCATAACAAGAAGAATCTATCAGAGAATCATAAACTTGCATATATAATTAGCTATGTGTCATTCTTTGGAAAACAAAACAGAACCCTTCTCAAAATCAGTTGTTATGAATTATGATTATTGGTCTCTCACATCCAAATTGAGAGTAAACTAGATAGTGTTATAACACTAATATGTAAGGGATGTTATTACATTCATTACCAAATGTTATTGTCCTGAGGGCTCTTAAAACTGCTAATAATATCAAAGTTCATGACACAATAAATTCACTAGCATTAGTAATAGACTAATAGCGCCCAAATTTAGCCAAGTCCTCCAATATCAATGAATTTGTGGCTATCCAGGCTAATCTTTTCTCATAAGGTACCATAATAAAACCACTATATTGGTCAATTTTACAGAGATCCATGTCTCAAAATGTTGAATTCATACTGCAAGTAACTAAGGCTAATCTTCGTATGCTCTAAGCTCTAATCGTCTGAGTGAAGATTTCAAGTACTTCTTCTGTACTTGTTTAACTTTAGGACAAAAGTCTCTTTTCTATTTTTGAGAAAAGGATCACATGGAAATTGCTAGAAACAGAACAGAGGAATCGTAGGTTCAATCTCAAAAACACATATTACAGTCTCTCCATGTATAGTTTTATAAAGTTTCTATTAAGTCTCTAGAATATGTAGTATCATCATTAAAACATATTGGGATCTCCAGTGGGATCAATCAATCAGTGGATACAAAAAAAGATCTGAAGAACACTTCAGAAATATATAGTGTCATTCCATGCAAAAAGATGAAATCTCTTAAAACGAGATGAAACTCTCAATGTGATTTGGTAATACATAAAAGTCATTCACAAGATCAAATCCAAGTCTATCAGGTTGCCAAATCTGGTTATCCGCAATTCCTTGAAACTTGGTTTCTCTGATATTGTTTTTCTTAGGATCAAAATACACAACACAGAACGATCTATTCAAACTAAATCCTGTGTAAATAAGCTCACCAGCATCAATAACACCCTTCAGACTTGTGTTGGGAGGAAGACATAAATGAAACTGTTCATACGACCATTTTCGATTCCCTGCATCCTCCAAACTCCAGATTTCAACAACAGAGCTAGTGGAACTTATCAAAGCCAACCTTCCCTCATAAGATACCATAAGAAAGCGGTCATAATTACGCATCGGAAACTCAATATGTGTAAACTCTTCATATCTGAGATCAAAGCCAAATATAACATGCCTTGGAACCCTATCAAATATAATAGCTTTATAGTAGATAACTCCATTAATGCATCGTCCAGTATCTTTAGTAGGCCAATGTGTATAGCCAGGTTTGGTTACTCTCCATGATTCTTGAATTTCCAATGTAAGAACTTGAGTGTTCCATCCTCTGACAATGCACAATGCTTTGTATTTACCCTCTATCGGTTCATATCCCAGAAACCCTCCTACGTTGTATTCGTCACCGGTGCCTTGAGGCTCAGGTAAAGGGAAGAATCGTTTCAAAGTAGGGTTACAAATCACGAGCTGTTTAGAACCTTCTAAGCAGATCAAACCGTGGACGGAATCAAGACGACGGATGAAACCATTCTTGGGGATTTCAATGTGATAATCTTGCACATGAGAATAAGTATTCTGGTGTTGGGGAGACGAGAAAACGATCAGCTTGTCGTGTTTTCGGAAGATTAGTAGAACACAAGGTGGTGATGTCTTCTTGGACCGATGCTTGATGAACTCTGGTGTGGTGGTAATGGACGACCAGAGCTTAGAGACGGAGCGAGATCTGACGATTGATTTCGCAGGAAGTCTTGAGAGTATCTCAATGGTTATGTCGAGAGGAATCGAGTTTGACTGAGATATGTGATTACCATGTGAGCATCTTGTCGTCAATGTAGATGAAGATTTTGTTGTTCCCTGCTTCTTCTCGTCTTGTTTGTCCATGGCCGATCGTTCCACAATCTTGCTTTCTTAAAATTCACCTAATTTGTTCGTTCGTCTTCTTTAAGTTAACGCTTATTTGTTCTTCCGTCTGCTATACTACTAAATATATAAGATGAATTAGAAAGAAATAAGGTAAACTTGAAAAGGAAAAATGGAAAAATCAAATTATATGTAAACTTGAGTTAGAAAGAAATAAGGTAAACTTGAAAAGAATAAAAGGCAAAAACAAATTATGTTAATTGTAATTATCCAAATTAATATTTCATAATTTCTATTTTATAGTTTTAGATATACAACCCTTCAACTTCCATTTTTTTTTGTAAGGGTAATTAACAAAAGTGTTTGTATTGACCGTTTGTGATTTTCTGCATCCTCCAAATTTAGATAATTCTACTTTTTAAATCTGAGATCAAAGCTCATTAGGGCATGCTTCAAAGTCAACTTGGGATCTCCAAGAACAGAATTTCATATGGTTCTTACAGATGTTAATCTTGATGGATTGTGGAGCAAGCAACATGGTTATCTTCTTCATGTTTTGTAATGATTCTTCTCTATCTTACCCTCTAAACTAAGAGAAGAAGTTCTGTTTCTGATTTGCCAAACCTTTATACAACTCAGAAACTTATGTTGGGACTTGAAGTTATGCAATAATATACAAAGGCACACCAAATCAAGGAAAGGTCAAATAAAGATTACAAACACTAAAGGCAAAAAATTTATAAAGGAATGATCAAGTAACGAACACAAGAAAAATCAAAGATATAAAAAGAGTTATAATTGTTGCATCAAAAGTAAGTTTCACTGATCATTGAGCTATGAAGGCGCTGCTTTAGAAAGACACAAGAGTCTCGATGTGGTTTGGAAAAAAATACATGTTGTATAAACCGTCGTCTTTATCAAGTCCATAACGGCACCTAAATTCATCGCCTAAAATGTAGAATATAAAACGATTTAGACAAACTCTGTGAAGCAAAAATAAGCACACCAGCATCACTAACACCCTTGAAATGTAGATGTTTCCTTCGTATTGGGTGTGTCCCAGAAAGAGGTAAAACAAAGTGTTTATGCATCCATTCGTGTCTGTCTCCATCCTTCAAAAAACCCATAGCTCAGTAGAAGAGAAATTTCTAGTATTAACTATGGCTAACCTTCCCTCATAAGGTACTAATACTATCATATGAGAAGCCATTAAACACAAGCACGGATACCACTAAACCCTAAATCCAAAACTTTAAGCTCTAATCTCCATTTAGTTATGAATTAAACGCTCACATAAATTAGTTTTTTTTTTTTTTTGGTTGCCTTCTTTCCTTGGTACAAAAGTAATATCCTAAACTTATTATTCACAAAGCAATAGGGTTTAGTTTCGTGGAAGCTTTAAAGTTTAAACCTCTACCTTTTGAAAATTTCCATGTATGGTTGAAATTGCTTTTTCAAATAGATGTTGCTCGTACAATATTCTGCCATGAAGAACCCGATGTTCTACCAAATAATCATTAATTTGTTGATCTAACAAGAATTTACATTAAGCCAAACATAATCATTCATAACAATCGATATGACAAATAACTAACTCTTTTACATATGACATTGACAATTTTCTAGAATGCGCCTTAAATTGTACAAAAAAGAATTAGACTATTTTAGAAGAGTTATTTCAATTCTATAATTGCGTCCCGTTGACAAAATCTTCATCATACGTGATGATACAATAATACAACTACTCAAGTGGTAGTTGAGGTCAGCCTCTTCTAGAGGCTCATATATTATATTTACTTATTTTGGCTTTCTTTTACCCTTTAATATAATAACCATCTCATTTAGACCCCCTAACTTTTGCATGGTTAACTCAACACACCTCTCAATTGTTTTCTTCTCAAATCTATATCTATTTGGAAAAGAAAAAAAAACAAGCTATATAGCATAAGAAACACAACATAACAATACAAATTATTTTTTCTCACGTAAGAATCTAAATTCTACTTTTCCCATTAATAGTGACTCTTTATAATCATTAATTTAATTCAAAAATTCGCTTCAAATTTTCAACATTATGGGTGAAAATTCTTTCAACTCATGACATTCTCGTAGAAATTAGGATTTTTATAAAACATTAAAAGAAAATTGACAAAAAAAAAAACATTAAAAGAAATGGGGCTAATTTATAAATATGGAAAACACTGTGGGTCTTTATGTAATTGACGTATATATCAAACCACCAATTCCTAAATTTTCCTCATTGCTGAAAGATTCAGAAACGCGTTTCCTTTTTCTCGTAGTGGCGAGAGGGGAGACATGTAATCTCAATCTCACCCCCTTTATAATTTCTCTATATCTCTCTCTTCTCTCACACAATTCTTCGTTTCCCAGAATCTTACGAACCCTAAAACTTCTCATTCTTCGTCACACATTGAGATCATATTCCAATTCAAAAAAATATGTGTCCGATGAGGTTCTTATTGGTGTTCTTCTCAGCTGTACTCGCCGGATATTTCGCATGGAAGACGGTGAGTTCTTCGCCGGAATTCGATTCACCGGACGAATTGAATGAGAAACAAGAACTCAATCTCAAAAAGGTAAGCATAAATCTCGTTCCTTTTTCGTTAATTTCTGGTGATTTGTTCTAATTTCTCTGTTTCTTTGTTGAATTGCTATTTTAACAGAAGATGGAGAATGGGTTTTGGGTGTTCGTCGATATGGCTAGCGGAAGATACCTTTGGAGGAATCTCAAGGAAATGAGAGAGAAATCTCAATGAAGATGATGATGAACGAATACGAAAAGATTTCATCTTTTTTTTTTTGGTTTCTTCTTTGTGCAGAAAGTGTAAGAAACAATAATAATGATACTTTACGAGTTTAGTATTCATTTGTTCTAATCTTTCTCCTGAATTTTGTAACTTTTGATTCATTGATTTGTAATCTTGGAAAAAGAATAACAAAGAGTTTGTAACCTTCAAGCAATTTCTTCTCTTTACTACTAATCATTTTTCTCCAAGACCCAAATCATAGGATACAAATAATGTAACTTAGCTATTTACAATCTAAAACGTAGTGGAAACTTACAGAAGATTCAGGTTGAGTCGACTTGAAGTTTGATTGACATGTAGAGGAGGGTGAGAAGAGCACCTTGTGGAAGAGGAGCATGTCTAGCTAAATTAGAGCCAACCCACATTGCTACTAACACAAGAACCACCACGCTGCTGCTTGCTTTCCCACAGAGCCAGCTTGCAAATGTTAAGCAGAGAGTAAGAAGGATACCGCCTTTTCCGCCAAGTATCCAAGCGATCATGAATCCGACTTTGTAACCCATGTCGAGTTCCTTGTCGAGCAACGCTGTGAATGTGCTAAATGTGAGAGATGCTAGGCAACCGAATGTATATAGAAGAAACATCGATAAGAAGGCGGATTTGAGAGCTTCAACAAATGAGTCTCGCTGGTCTGGTGCTGTTTCTACTCCTTCTTCTTCTTGCGGCTCGGTCTCAGCGTAGAAATGTGAGTTTGGATATGTAGAATAGTGTCCATAGAATCTCCCGTGTCTGGATCTTTGTCTTTTCTCAGACCAGGTGTAGTAATACTTCATGGCATCTTCAACCTCAGGGGTGTAGCTGTGCCTTTTCACTCTATGGAACCGGGAATTTTCTTGAAGTTTAAGTGCTCTGTCGTACTGAGTCCTTGTAGCTTCATTAGATAGTACCTTTTGAAAAACAATACAGGTAAAGTGAGTAAGATTTCATCTATTGATGTTACATTGAATTCCAAGAACAACAACACTCTCATAGAAGGAAAAAAGACACTTGAGAAGGAATACTGACTTCGTAGGAACAACGGACACTCTTGAATAGCTCTCCGGCTTTAGAGTCCTTATTAACATCAGGATGAAACTGCAATAGTAACACAAGGATACAGTCACAAACATAACCCAAACAAAGCTAAGGGATACAGAGAACAGGTTATTCATTCAGTATCCAAGTGAGCAAGAGCTAAATTGAAATATAAGAATACAGAGAACAGGTTCCACCAAACTCCAGACACATGTTGCTAACTTATACAAACACAAGATTTAAACTTTTCTATTACCCAAATCATGTTGCTAGAAGAAATTGGTCGTGTTCTCAACTACTTCTGATACTGGTTGCAAATTTCACATCTTTAACGCAACAATCAATCAAACCAAACGATGCAAAACTAGAGAAATTTACTAAACGAGCATTTCCTTAGTTCTTTACCTTTCGAGCTAGCAAACGATAAGCTCTCTTGATGTCACCTTGTGTGGCGTTTCGAGCGATGCCCAAAACAGCGTAATGATTCTGCCCGCCGGTATTAGAACTTGAAGAAAACGCAGCACTAGTAATCGTCGTTTTCGAGCGATTACGGTAACTCCGAGATTTGCCGTCGCGGTGCCTTCGACGGTGAGGGAATAGGTCTCGGCCGATAGGGTTAGACGACGGAGGGAGGAGATCGCCGGAGAAGGAGGAGGAAGAGAATCGACGGTAGCCTTTGAGTGGGATAGGTCCCACCAAAAGGTGAGTCTGCATTATCTTCTTCACTCACAGTCACAGGTCTGTTTGTCAAACGGACCACTGACGTTAAGTGGTGGAGGAGAAGAGAGGCGACTTTGACGGAGGACCGTTAAAATTAACTGGTGGGTTAGATTATGGGCCTTTAGATATTATTGGGCTTGTTCTTCAGTTGATGTACCTTGCAAGCGCAAGGAACTAAACCCTTAGATATGTAGGCTAGTGATTTGAATTAGTGTTGTCATTGTGTCATGTTCAAATCCATGTTTTTGTTTATCAAAAGATTTAGTAAGTTTTACACCAAACTACATCATTGTAGGCATTTACATTTGAAATTTAAAGTGAGATTTGTTAGTCATCTTTGAATTTTTGTTTGAACTGTGATACTTCTCGAAAATTTTGGACTCTCTACATCGAAACAATTAGGTAAACTATTTAATTGTGGATCTTTCGCACCATTAAAATCGTTTTGATGATAGCACTTTTCTATACATCAATTATGTTGTATTATGATGGTTATGTTGTATTAGGTTTGAATTTGTATAGTGACCGAACAACTGACACAAGAATTTAAATACATAATTTTTTACTTATTCATAATAGCAAAATACTAAGTTTATACTCTCTTGTGTATTATCTTTGTTTTTCTTGTTCTTGTATATATATCATTTACCTATTGCATTTTCTAACGACTTAATAAGTATATATCATCGTTCGCTAGAACTTGATGTCGTATTGTCGTACGTAGTGCCGGTTCCAAACATGTGCTAGAGGTGCTCATGCACATGGTCCACATTTTATTTATTTATATATAACTACATTTGTTAAAATTAGGGTCCAAAATTTGTTTGTCCGAAAAACATAGAAAATAAGGCCTATATATGTTTCCCAGCTCAGAGTACATGATATTTTGAGTCCGCCCTGGTCCTATGTAGGCGTCGGCTTAGCCAGTATGTAGTATGCATTCGGACAAAGAATGTAAAATTTCACAACCATTATTTATATTGAATTTCCTAAATTCGTAAATACATAAGCTATAGAGGCGATTAAGCAGAAGACATTGGATCTATGGCTATATGGCTATGATTCAAAGTGCATCGTAGTATCCTCCAAAAGATATTTGAGCTCTTGCCACCGGAAGACCTTTCATCACAGAGATTGCTTCATTTAGCTTTGTTGCATGTTTCACTACCTCGTTCATCCGCTGCAATAACGAGTTTAAAACCAATCACACATCAACGACTTTGAATCATAAATCTATATATCAATAATGGCTAACTCGGTCCCAAACATCTCTAGGCGGCTCTAGCTATTATTGATATGCAAGGAACAATGACGTTATTATATAAACGTGTTTTGGTTCAAAGTGTGAGGGTGACGCAAGAAAAGATAAACACAAAACGTACAAAGACAAAATAAGAATCTTCTCTACAATTATTGATTGTTCACTAAGACACGTAATAGGCCACACCGCCAAACGCATCCTTATCACTTTCGTTGTATCAAAGACACAAACAACTTTACTATTCAATCAATCAAACAGGAATATGTATAAGTTGAGATCTAACTTTAACAACAATTAGGGAAGCAAACCAAACTTAATAGCTAATTTGTCTTGATTTACCCTGTTAGATCAAAATCTCAAATGAGTGACATGTTTTCGTGCATTAGGAGCCAATTTGCTTGATAAAAAAAAAAAAGGGAACCAATTTTAAAATTAATGCTATCTGATTAAGACGGCATAAGTCAAATGTGAGATTACACACCCATCTAACTAAACTAGTAGAACTAATCAGATATATCAGTTATCAAAATTAGTGTATTTCGTATCATAAAAATTAATTTTCCTTAACTAAGTGACTTCTAACAAGAATCATATTTTAAATTTTTTACCTTATTATCATCAGAGTAAATCTGGAACCTGAGGATCTGGTTCTTGTTCCGACCACCTTGGATGCTACTGTTGTGTCCAAGGAAGAAGACACATATGGTGGCTGCAGCAGCTGCAACACCAAATGAACATATAGCTCCAATTCCATTAAGACCCTTCTTCCACAGATTCGTTCTTTCACCTTCATCCCAATCAACCTCTTTCTTGCTACTCAAGTCACTGCTTTCTTCAACCTCTGATCCCATGATCTCATCATAAGACTCTCCTCCTAACCCTCCTTCTGAGTCAGAGTGTCTCTCATCGTTCTGCGGCAGAGGACTAGTGAACCTCGCTGCTGGTGAATCTATTTTCATGTCGGCAAATTCGGTTTCCTTCGATTTCTTGAAGGTTATTCTCGGCGACGGAAAAGACTCCGTCAAAAGTTCCGGGTCTGGTTCCGAGAAATCCGGATCCAGGTACTTATTGTGATCTTTGTCGTCCACGGGGGACAAAGGTTCCCAAGTTATTGGAATCTGGAGGAGTTGTGTGGGGACCACGCTAGATCTCTGATGAAGAAACTCTGTCTTTCCGACAGAATCTTGAATTGGGCAGATGAAGTAATCACTGTCGAAGCTTTTTGCGGTGTTTCTCATCATCTTCGTAACTTCATGATCCTCTTCATGACCGAGATCAAGTTCGAGACCCTTGTAGTTGATTTTGGGGAGTATTTCCCAATCTTCTAGATCCATCTCCTTCGTGTTGTTGTCGAATGATTTCTCGGATTAGGGCTTTTGAAAAGTTTTGTTTGGGTGAGAGTGATTTGTTGCAATTATTGGAGCTAATTTGTGTTTGGTAATTTTGAGGAGTGACCTATCTCCCTCATCGTTGCGAAGTGGTTTCTCTAGATCCTTAAATAGATGATCAAAGAAGAAGAAGAGACGGAAAAGCGAAACTCTTAAATGGACGCATTTAGTGTTGTCACTGTTAAAAAGTATAAAGTGTTGATTAGTGATTTAATATATAATGATAATTACATAATTTCAACAGAATTGTTTACAGAAATCATTTTTATATTCATATAACCATTGGTGAGGTAAGAAATTAGAGCTTATCTACACACATGAAATGACAAAAAAAAGATGTTGCCATTTTAGGACCCACGTTAAGAAGTATCGATTGTCTTCTTTGACAAGGTCCCTTCTCTCCTTTGATATTTTATATTTCCTATAACCAAACCCATTGGTTAACACGCTAATTCATTTTCCACAATATTTGATTGCTAATAAAATATTTAGTGATAAAAACAAGATTTAGTTAGCTGATGATTAAGAAGAATCTTTCGTACCAAGTTTTTTAAGTTTCTATAAGTTATGGATTAAGACGTCTACCTAAGCGGGTATTTAAATTTCTTGTAAAATAATACAAAAATTATTGGTGTAGATAACTATATTCAAGCTTCAAGTATAAACTTGGTACTAATTAACAGATGAACGTTTTTCATATTTTCGGCTTGTTTATTGCATCGAAAGTAAATTACCAAATTAACCACAAAACGAAAGGAAGAAAAAAAGAAGATGATGTGATGTGTTATACAAGTTACAAGTTTAAAGTCCCTTTCTAGGGATAAAAATGATAAAAGATAGTAGTAGTGGAGGTTGCTTGCTCGGAATTATTAGTGTTATTCCAGGAAAAAGCAACTACGTTTTCATTTAACAAGTGTAGAAAGAGGGAGTCATTTAATAAACACCTAGAATCATTTATTTTTCTTATTATAATTTCTTATCATCCTTGATATGATCCTTTACGTAATGAGAATATAGGTGATAATATTAAAAAATTTGAGGAAAGCTTTTCGTCGAAAATCAACTAAATCAATACTTGTAAAATACAAAGGCAATTATTCAAAAACACTAATATTAGGTTATTTGGTAGCTTTTAGATTATCAGTTGCAAATCCATTAAAAAAAATTCAAATGCGGATGAACAAAAAGCAATAATCATTGAACTTAGGCACTTAGCATACAGAATTCAATTGCAAATTTAAGAAACTCTTAAGTCTACAAAGAAAAAAAATCATTCATAACATATAGTAATTGTTAACGATTCCGTTTGTTTTTGCTTTGCTCTACTTTTTTTTTTCTTTCACCTCTTGTGCTACTTTGTTCCCTACACTTTAAACATTGAAGGTTGCTTCTTTGATTTTGATTTTATGGTTTATTAGTCAGTTTACGCTTGAAGCTAAATCTTATAACTGTAATAAACGATAGAATCAAATAAAAGCAGATTCCTAAGTTGAAAATATCTAAATAGAGAGATTCAACTGTCAGACACATACGCAAAAGCGACAGGAAAACGAAACTTCAAAACATGTGAACCAGAGTGATCCACAAGTTGGACAAGTTTCTTTCACATACACGACCCAAGTGTCCATCTCTAACACCAATTAAAACCAAACCATCCATAATCAATATAGACAAAACGTAAGCACAACGAAGTGGACCAAGAACATGAATATTCAAAAGAAGAAGAAAAAATATTCACAAAAGAAGCAAAACAGGATTTACATACAGAGACAGTGGAACTCCAAAGGTATAGAAACATGTCAGTCAAAGGATCTCTCACAGACAGTAAAGTAAAGTAATCTAAACTAAGCTCATTGACAGTGAAGGATTTCTAAATCACCCTTTTAGGCTGATTGTGATGAAGATTTTCCTAGTGAGACTGATGCAAGTGCGTTCTTTGCTCTTTCTTGGAAGTTCCTTGTTTTGGTGAGTCTCAGTTTTATCCATAGTCTCCTCACATCGATCATGTGTAGGGCACGGCCAAACAGTTGGCTAGTCTCACCAAGTATTCCCAAGCTCAGATGCGGAACATACAATGCCCATAACGTTTTCAACCGTGATCCCATGATGGGGAAGATCAAAATTGCCAGTTTCAAAGACAGAAACATTAGTGCAAGTACCATATATGGCTCTCTTTCTGCTATTTCTCTGATAGATGACCCGTTGTGTAGCCATGTGATCAGGTTTCCATCAGTGTCCAAGCTTGTTGGTTCACCTTCATCCATATACTGGACAGGTTTAAGACCTGGAAAGACACAGATATAAAAAAGTTTAACTGATTTTCTTCAAAGGATTTTAATAAGTTGTGAGCTAATATATTCAGATACAGTAGAAAACAAAACCAGAAAGTACAAACAGAGACACAGTCTGGCTTTTCATGAAGCATACTCTCACCTGTTGTTTCCTTGTAAAACTGAATCAGGGATGCAAGATCCTTTGGACCATGGTATCGCATCTTCATTGTTTGATTCACCATCAGGATTGAAGGCAAGCTATGGATACCATACCTAGAAAACACACTGCAATATGAACAAAAAAATTCATGATATCAATTAACATGGACCAAAAATGGGAAAGAAATGATGAAAACATTTAGTATTTTAGAGGATAAGCTACTCATGAAACAATTTCATAAGGCTAAAAGGGTTATACAGCATAATAACCTAACTAATCTACATTTGATGCTCACCAAATAAACTAAAAAGTAGCCTCTAGCAAAGCGTGCAAGAATAAGAGACAATGAACACACATAGCATCATTTCTGTCATATTGAATTATTTGTCCTGTCTTTGTAAAACTAACTCATTAAGCCAAAAACTTTACTGATCAGTGTAAAAGACGGATTGATTACTGGCAAATCTAAACAATCTGACAAGTAATTCAAGTCATTTTATTTCTGCAAGGGGGATATCAACACCCAGGATTTGTTGTGAATGGTTCAATTGATCCATGGCCTCACTATATCAGATAAGATGTAAATAGAATAATCTAAGTATTCTAAGTAAGTTCTTACGATGGTAAAGCCTGAGATTGCTCAACAATCAGGTGCGTTATGTGAGGAAACATTGAACTCAGAACATCAAACTTTGGGCGTACTGCACGTGAAAACGGGCACCGTGAGGTATAAAATAGTATGGATATATAGGCATTTCCATGGTTTGCATCCATGAGTTTGTCTAGCAAGTCTCCATCTACCTACATTAACAAGAACACAAATTAAGATACTTGAGTTACAAAAACAGGCACCCTATATAGAAGCACCCACACATATTTAATTTCTTTGCAATAACATCTTTGCTGCATTTCAACATTAGAAATTGAAGCTAATACATTGCAGGTGACATGATGAGATTCTGTTGGTAGCTTACCACTGTTGACACAAATAAAAGGAATTCATTGCAGAACTTAAGTAGAAAAGAGAGATCCCACATATCGGAGAAACAAGCATGATCGTGACAAATACATCATTAGTTATACACTTTTCCAACCAAAACAATCCAACCATTTAAGTAGATTATTTCATCATAAACTAATATATTGACTGGAAACAAACATATTACCACCAGCTTTCTTTTTACAGTAAGGGACTCTATATCCATTGAACATTCCTCAAAATTCTAACTGCAGGTAAACTACTACCACGTTCAAAAAACCTCTGAGACCTCAAGAAACATTGGAGCAAAGGTAAAACATCAGTGAAGTTAAGCTACAAGCCTATACCGTTCTCATTAAGCTTTGCATAGTGAAAACCACAACCAAAAGCTGAAAAAAAGAGACTTGTTGTCACGACCACAACACTCTAAAGTGATATCATGCCAAATAAGCAAAAGAGGGCTCGAATCGATCCTTACAAATCACATTATGGAAGAGTTATCATCTGAATTTTCAAGAGATGATATTTAAGCAAATTCTTCCACTTTAAAGGCACACCAAACGCATGCCTAATCCAATCGAAGATAAAAATATTCGTTTTGCTATAACAATGATGACGTACCTCGATAGGAGGGCTTGGATACAAAGAACGAGGACATTTTTGCTCGATCACGGATCGGAACACCTCGAATTCGTGATTGCAAACGTCAACGTAAGCAAACCCAGAAGGTAAGCATGATCCAGCTATTGCAGAGACGAGGAATATTGAAACCCACAAATTCATTAATTAAGGATCCTAAATCTACGGCGAAACAGAAAAATACAGATAAAGTTTCCCAAATTCGCTAAGAGAATCACCAGAAACTTTTTACAATTTACAAAATCAAAAACAAGAGATTAGATAAAAGTTAAAGGTGAAATCGAATAACAAAAACACGAAATCAAACCAAAGGGAAACGTAAGATTGAGCACGAGAGAGCTTAAAGAACACAACTTTAAGAGAAAAACTACACGAAACAATCACAAATATAGATTTGGAGAAAATCTCAGATCCATGAAAAAGTTTTTATTGTCACTTGTTTTTGCAGAAACATTACATTACAGATGGAGAACGCCAAAAATCGATTCTTTTTTTTAATTTTCTTTTTTGACAAATCGCATTCGTCACACATTCCTTTTTTTTTTAATTTTCTCCACTACACCACTAATCTTGCCGTGATAGGTGCATGTGTATGTGTTTAAGACATATCTCTTTTGTTCCGGTTGGATTAGTTTATGTAATAACCAACAACTATACTTAATACATTTTGTCCACTTTTGAATTTTCTGTTTCTTATTTTGTTTACTGTAAAAAAGAATGAAAATCATTGAGATATTAAAACTAACTAATCACTAAGGCCCATTTAGTAGACCCAATAAGGCCCATATGCTATTTTTTTTCTCCAGAATTTGACCTTTATGTATTTGACCGAGTGGAAAAGTAATACAGTTCTTTTCTTCTCTCCTCCTCTTTCTTCTTCCTGATTGGAATTTTAGGGCTTTTGAAAGCACGAACGCGTGAAGCTCTAATCGAGAAAAAAATGGAGGTTTTGGATAGGAGAGACGATGAGATCAGGGACTCGGGAAACATGGACAGCATCAAGTCACACTATGTTACCGACTCTGTTTCCGAGGAACGCCGCTCTCGTGAGCTCAAGGATGGAGACCATCCTTTACGGGTTTGTCCTTTATCCTTAGTATCGATTCATTTGCAATTTGAATCTGATCTTAGCTGAAAATTTGATTCCCGTTCGTCAAAGATTTCTGAACTTTGTATATGACGGTTTATAGCTAGAGTAGTGGAAGATTCGGATTCTAAATCTTTGTTTGTTGGAGTTTTTGTTTTCAAATTAGGTTTTGCGAATTTGTTTAGATGTATGTGAGCTCAAATGTTATAGGATTTTCGTATTGGTGGTATTGATTGTAGCTAGAACAAGGCAGATTGATTTAGAGGAACTGATTTCATTGTTAAGAGTAAGTACTGGCTCAGTGACTCTAGGATTTTTGGTAATGATGCAGTACAAGTTTTCGATATGGTACACTCGTCGCACACCAGGGGTTCGGAACCAGTCTTATGAAGATAACATCAAGAAGATGGTAGAATTCAGCACGGTAAGTCTAAATATACTACTGGAAGTTCATTGTTGAAGCTGTTTGCGATACTATCTTGTTCGTTTCTGAGTTATGGCTTTTATAAACTAGGTTGAAGGATTTTGGGCCTGCTACTGTCACCTTGCTCGTTCTTCTCTCTTGCCTAGTCCAACAGATCTTCATTTCTTTAAGGATGGGATTCGTCCATTGTGGGAGGTACGTATTCCCCTGTGTTGATTTTTCGTATTGTGTTTTTATCTGGATCATCGATATAGAGGGAACCTTTTATACAACAAAAGTTTCTCAAGAGTTGTATCTTCTTCAATAAACCAACTAAACTAGCTAAATTCATCACCTTTAGGATGGTGCCAACTGCAATGGAGGAAAGTGGATCATACGTTTCTCAAAAGTTGTATCTGCTCGCTTCTGGGAGGATCTGGTGAGTTTTATTTTCTTGTGGGCACTACTATTGGAGTATTGACACCTTTCTACTTTATTCAAAAGAAACCCTTTTGTCAATGTTATTTATAATCCATTTTACATACTTAGGGTCTGAGAATCATGTTAAATACTCTTCCGTTTATTTGTTTTCTTCAGCTTCTTGCGTTGGTAGGCGACCAGCTTGATGATGCTGATAACATATGTGGGGCAGTACTGAGTGTCCGTTTCAACGAGGACATCATTAGTGTATGGAATCGCAATGCTTCTGACCATCAGGTGAGAAAACTGTTCACAAGAAGAACTGTCTCTCTCCCTCTCCTTTTGATTGGTACTTACACAGTGCAATGTTTTCCTTAAACAGGCAGTGATGGGTTTGAGAGACTCAATCAAGCGGCATTTGAAGTTGCCTCATGCATATGTCATGGAATACAAGCCACACGATGCTTCTCTCCGCGACAACTCTTCCTACAGAAACACATGGCTGAGAGGATAGGCCCAAAGTCGATGATTGTATCATGTAATGTGGAGAAGATTTGGGAAGCTCATCTGCAACCTGGGAAGATATCTGGATTGAACCCTGTATCCAATACCATACTGTACCGGAGGCTTACAATATCAGAAAAAACAAAATCCGGGCTACTTCTGTGTCAGTATGTGTTCATTTCGTTTTTCTTTTACAGTACATCTTGTTAACTTCAATGGTTTGACTCTTGATCAAAACTATAAGGATGTATTTTCAATGAAAACTGGAAATTACGTTCTGGTTTACATTATAACTCATGTCTTAAAAAGTAACAGGATGTCAATATACAATGTCACTTCGTACGATGATCTCTAATGTACATCTACTGATGAAAAACTGAGTGTGGCTCTGTCCGTTGATCTCAAAAGCTATAGTTTAGCATCCGCAGATGATTGAAGTCCGATGATACCTGGTTCAACATCAAAGCCTCGAGTGAATTACTTCACACAATGGAAACTAGAAAATAAGAGAAAACGGTGTTCTGTTTTTTAGAAATCTTAGCCTTGTAAGCATTACCACATCCAACTCTCGAGCCTGCGTTTCCAGTTGATTTGCTAAGCTTGTGCCCTCCTGCACAGTAACATCGCAAAGAGATCATCGCTCTTTAACATCGATAAAGCACATCACGAATCTAAGAACTAATGCTTGGTACCTGATGACAACTACATGAAACTACAGTGATTGCTTTTGTGATATTACTCTTAAACTTCGACAACTCAATTTGCATATTGTGACATTGGACCATATGGATATCCAAAGGCTAAAAGAAGTTTCTACCTTTCCCAAGGTCATCAGGATCCGCATGCACAACAACCGCCCTCCCGAGTATGGAATACTGCCCACTAAGCGGTATCTGTGAATTCAAAGACAAGATGAGATAAATGGTGAAACGTCCGAGAGATATATGAACAATCTAAGAACCGAAAAATGTAATGTTTATTTTGCCAAACATTAAATGATTGAAGAAGTGAAAAAAGAAGATCATATACATGTTTGTCTTTGATTAAGATTTCAGCAACACCTGAAAACAAGGCACATCCAAAAATTACTAGCATCATTCTTCAAAGGACACAAAACCATATATAGAGGTGAGAAAAACATTATATACCGTTTGATCCTGCAAGAATGTTACCCAAATCGCCAGCATGACGCTCTTCCTCGTTCGGTGGCCCGTGAACTCGATTTAATGGATTGAAGTGAGGTCCTGAAAGTTACCATTTTCATGAAAACTCAGGTATATATCACAAAGGAGAACAAAACCAGTAAAAGCAAACATTCATTAGCTGAGATTTTTAAGCTTTGTTTCTGATTCCATTATCAGCTATCCAAATGGTTCCTTTAGCCAATTCTTTGGCAACACCAATAGCCATCCTAAACTAAAATTATGATCCAAACCAATCCAGTGTCATCAAGATTCACATGTCTGTATGTGTATCAGTCTTTTAGATAAAGGTTATTTAAGAGAAACAGTCAAGACTTGTAAGTAGCACAAGCTACCAAAAAAAAACAATCCATCTGAAAGTAATTCAAACTCAGCAGAACTAAAATTGATAACAAACAAACCAGTAGAGATGCAGCCATTTGTGGTATCACCAAAAGAGTGAATATGAAATCCATGGAAGCCAGGAGAGAGTCCTGAGATCTTCCCGGTGACATGAGTAGTTCCTGTAAACAAAAACACACAAAGACCACAGACCAGAGCTCAATGAGTGAGATATCAAACAAGTCCTCAGAGATTAAAAATGTCGACGCAGAAAGACCGGAAATGTCTTGTACGAATTGAAGACAGCCTCGGACGTTGTTATCGCCGGCGATAAGAGCCACCGCTCTCAGATTTCCTCTAGGAGCTTCCATCAGTTTTGTGTTTGGTAATAATTGATGTGAAGATTTCTATCGGATTCTATTAAAATTGTAATATATTGGTTAAAATTAACTATAAACCAAATCAAACCGGATCTAATACTCGGTTAAGAGAATTTGTAATTCCAAACCGGATAGAAGAACCATTGTATACTTGTACTAACATAAAAAGTCTTAAGAGAAACAACAAATGTAACAAGTTAATAAGACCCATAATTAGTAAAGATTCCTAACACATTAACTAGATTTTGAGAGAGTTATCAAACTAATATCATATCTTCATCATCTCTTATTTAGAGACTCTAACAAGCATCTCGGTAGGTTTGATGAGCGTGAAAGTGCAAACATCTCCGATCTCCAAACCAAGTTCTTTAGCCAAACGAATCCAACCAGCACAGAATCTTGTCTGGTTATTACTGAACTTATACATAACATCCCATGACCTTTTCCCTTCCGGATCATGGATCTTGAACATAGTTGCCTCCGTTGGCATATGCAGCTCCTCAAACATCTTTGGAATCCCCTGAATCACAAATTTCTTATTGGATTCGTAATTCACATTTTATATAAACCAGTTTGACATTATTGTAACATGTTTTTGTCTTACCAAGAAAATGAGGTATGATTTCTTTATGGTGAGGGTAAATTCTGGAACAAGAGACAAACTGTCATCTTGAGAATCGTAACTAATACTTTCCACCTTCATCTTCTTCTTCTTTGATTTCTCAGTTTCCTTGGCTTTCTTATTACTCAAGCTAAGCCTTTGTCTTCTTCCTGTAGATTCAGCTGTTTTGTGACCAGGATAGCTCGATTCAGACCAAGACTCTATGTCTTCTTCCTCCTTCACATCTTTGTAGATGTTATTCCTTTGTTCTCTCTTGTTCCGACCTGTTTTCATCAAAATCAACCACAAAAAGTAAATTAAGCACTGTCTTCTTCTTCATTCTTCTCCTTAAGCATCAAGAAAGCAATCACATAGATGAAATATTTACCGGAACTAGAAGCAATGGTTGCAGATCTGCGTGGTGTAAGTAGCTCTTTACCGTCTATTTGGTAGATGTCCACGGTAAAGCACATATTTCCTTGGTGTGTGAAGGTAAGAAACTCATCATTACCTAATCCATTGTCGCTCAAAAACTGATCCCATCCCTTTTTCTCCATAAAGTAGAAGCTTGGGTTTCTACAAATTTTGATAGGCCAAGAACTTCCCCATGACACTTTTAACAACATCTTAGCCGATAACTCTTCTTCCGAGATGCTTTTGATGAAGTTTAGAGGGATCCCTCTCTTACCACATACAACAAGAAAAATATTTGTCAAGAAAGAGTTGAAATATGCAATTACACTGGCAATCACTGAAAACTTCACATCCACCAAGCACATTGAGGCCAAAGTTTCAAGTTTTTTTTTTTTTTACATGAATTGATTTGGTCCGATCATTTCACACACAAACCTAGCAAGAAATCAGAAGCGAAGAAAAACCAAAAAAAAACAGAGCAAAATTTTACCAAGAACAAACAGATCTAAGTTAATGAGACCACATCTACTTCAGAGACCCATTATAACCTTGTAAGAACCAGAAGATCCGATCTTTCAAGGATAAGCTTACAAGAAAAATCAGTGATAAAGTATGAGAAAATTAAGAGAATCACCATGATTTCAGACGATAAATCTGCACTTCGAAGGATCTTGAAGAACCCGGGATTCTCTGCATCATCCATAATCTGACCAAACGCTTTGTTCTTCATCGTTCTCTCTTTCGTTAACCTCCCACTCTATGTCTCACCACTTTTCTCTCGCTCTCTGATTTATGACTCACTAATTCTCTTTCTATTTGTTTTCTTCCCAATAATACTAAATAGAGGAGCTCTGTTTTGTGACTTCAAAGACACGCAAAAAGCAAAGTAGTTTGCCAGTTTTAGTAACTTGATTTACTACAATGACAGCGACTAACAACTTCATTTACTCTTTAAGTCTCAAGAATTAACTATTGTTACTGGTTTACAGCCAATTTTTACTTTAAATTATATAATTTTATTTACTTTTTAATCTTACACAAAACAGATTCACATTTCTAAAAGTCTCAGAACAGATACATTGATTGTATGAGATAGTGCGGAAGATGTAACCTGCATGTATTCCACATCTAAACCATAGTTAAAGCGTTACGTGTCAATGTAATTTATAAAGAAAATGTGATGATGTTTATATCTAGGAATAAAAATGTAACAAAAGTTGGAATCTCTATGCTAATTTTCGTTTCCTATTTTTGGTTACTATTATATTCAAATTTTGTTTTAAATGTTAGTCTTTAACTAGATATAGATGTGACCCTATGCTTCCCGTGAGATTGAATTTGAAAGTTTGAAATTGTTTCTAGGCTAGTATTAAGTAAAATCACTTAAGAATAATTAACAAGATAAATGATTAAATATTACATAATTGAGAACGAATTAATGTTCAAGTGGTAGCAAAATTATTTAGGCCTTTGTTTATCCTTTGAAAAAACCTTTAGGCACAAAAACTGGCGAGTATGAATTGAAGATAGGCTTGGCCCTTGATCGTTGATTTCACTGGTTGTGAGTCAACTGGTTTAGATTTCAGATTTCGAACCAGTACTAAGGACTTTCGGTTTAGAGTAATTAGATTACCAAACCAGAGTAGCCTCCTGGTTAAACCGGATGAAACGAAGCATAAGCGAAGAGAGCAAAAATGGAAATAAGAAGTTACAAAAAAAAGGTATTTCCGGAGTAAAGTTCGGGGGATTGAACCCGACGTGAATCGAACAAGCAACCTTCTGATCTGGAGTCAGACGCGCTACCATTGCGCCACGGATCCGGATGTTAGATGTTCCACTTATTTATATTTAATCAACATGAAACTATAATTAGAGTAGTTTTTGATTGGTGAATTTGGTGTTGTCTTTCTTTTTCAATGATCAATCAAAAAAGTATTGACATGAAGTTTGTATATAACATCAATTTTGTATTTCACTTTCTACACTTTTAGAACAACTCTTTCAAGAAGAAAGAGGAAAAAGGGCTCATCTATTTACAATGAATAAGTCTATTTCTAACTGAAGGAAAAAATGTTGGATCATCATCATTGGAGCCGAGAAGTCACATTGATGAAGGTATCTTCGGGACAAGGGATCGTTAAGCCTCCCATCGGATGATCAAATCCAAACTCTTCTTCGGATTTACTGAGAAGAGCTTGAAATGAAGGCTGGTTTAAATATGAGACAGGCACCAAATATCTCTTCTTCTGGCTCTCTCCTACGTACACCGCAAGAAACCCTTTTGGTGCCGCAGATCCTGCTCCGGTGGAGCGGCTTAGAATCTTCTTTGCTCCCAATAGACTTCTCACGAAAGCCATATCTATTGTTTTTTTGTTTAAAATGTTTGAATTCTTTTTGAAGCTTCTGAAGATGTATGAAAAGATTCAAGTTATTGGATTTCTTGTTGTTGGTTGATGATTGAAAGAGTGAGTTATGTGAGTATATATATAGCAAGATCAACTAAGGAGTTGAAATTTCTCTGAAAAAATCATTGAAACTTGTGGTTTTGACGCGTTGGACATACTAAAACAGAGAACATGGCTTTGTCTTTACCATTTGGAAAGATGCATTAATGAAATTTGTTTTGATGACATAATTATTGGAGTGTGTGGGACATTAAACTACAAACTTCATATGCAATTCACAAGGGACTGTCTTCTCAATGTTTTTTAGATATGACATATGCTATTGTCAATAATAAAAGCCAGCAAGTTTCTCTCTTCTCCATGTTCAGTGATGATCCTATTCTCTAATCTCTTTGGTCTAAATGGATTTAATAACAACTTAAAGTGGGGACCTGAAGTTTCTCAACAACATAACAACAAGTCCCTGTCACTGGTTAAGTTGTTCTTTTATCATACCCACAAATAGGATCTCACATGAAAGTTGTAAGTAAAAGAAGATTCTGTGGTAGGTTTGTTGTGAAGTCACTGTCGGAGACCAAGTTGATTAGAGATAGGACAGGAAAACAAAAGGCATGAGCTATGTTCCCTCTTAAGCCAAAGATTACGGCATAACGTTTCTTCAAGTACACCATTGTTATGATCTTACTATAAAGTAGCTGCTACTGATTCCTTAACAACTATCTTTCCCTTACACAATTTCAGGAGAAGAAACATTCTGTTCTTAGAGCTTCATTAATAAAAAAGAGTAATGGCGTTGCTGATTCTTTTCAGGAAAGTAAAGCATTTACAGGTTTACGTTGAGGAGAAAGAAGCAGAAGAGCTAGAAGAGAAACGAAGTAAATCAAAAGAAGCTGAGAAGAAAACTTGTCATTCGGGTTACACAAAAGATGTAAAAGCTAAGAGGTGAACAAGAAAATTAAAAAAATCTCCCATTAACATACTCTTGCAGAAATTCAGATGGTTCTTTAGCTTGAACCAAGGAAGCTTTTGACGAGCTGAGCCACAGAATTAGCCAAAGAATCAGCATCTTCTTGAGTGGAAGCCTCTGCATATACTCTCACCACATCTTCTGTACCCGATGGCCTTATAAAAGCTCTGCCACGCGAGTACTTCTTGATTTCAGAATTAATAGCATCTTGAATCCCCATAGGTCTCAGAGCCTCGGTTTCTTCGCTTGTGGTCACAACCGCTGTTCTATCTGGAACTTCGACCTTGATCTGCCTGCTAGGAAGGTCCTTGTATAGCTCATTCCACTTCTCTATCGACCATCCCAGGTGTTGTAGAATCACTTCAACCAAGAGCACTCCACTTAGAGCATCACCTACCGCTTGGTTAATCAGATTACTCACCGCCATTAGTCTAGAAACAGCTTTGTGCTCTTCAGAACCACCCTGACCTTTAGCCGTAAGATCCTTTTGTTTGGAAACTAACCAAGATAGGAAAGATTCCGAGAAGAGAATAGTCCCGTGGCCATTAGCTTCAAAGTAGATTCCAATATCAAACTCTGCTGCTTTCTCGTGTAAATGCTTAACTCCAGTTTTAGCAAAAACAACATCTAAACCCAAATGCTTTAGGTAATCAGTAGACGCACCATTCGCGTAAGCTGTCTGCACAACACCAAGACGAGACTGCTTCCTTTCTTCATCATCCTCCAGAGCATTTAGTTGCTCTTTGATGAAGAGAGCAAACAAAGACAGAATCTTATCACCGTCAAGTAGCTCAACCTTTTCAGAAGAATCTGAAGGAATGTAAAAGTAAACCAATCGATCTGCATCACCATCCAAACTCGCACACCTCATCCCAACATCCTTAAACCCAAATCCTACAGGCAAAACCTTTTCTTTCTGCACAAAATCAGCACCTACACCTTCATTAAGCACACCACCATCTCTCCCTGTGTTACGAATCTCAACATCTAAATTACTCAAAGACCCTCTTAGCTTCTCAATCTTCTGTCCACCTACACCATTAGCACCATCTACAAGCAATTTGCTAATCTCTAACTTATCATTTCCACTGCTTGGAATCAAATCAATCAAACACCTAAACGAAGTAGATAGATTCTCAAAGTAATCATTCTCAGTTGCCTTAAGACCTTTATTCTTAGCTCTAACCATCCAATGCAATTGCGGAGTTGTCAAAATCCCAATGTCAATCGCAACAGATCCCAAAATTGAACCAACTCCGATCTCACCAGCTCTGAGAAGTGATTCACCACTAGGTCTAGTATCTCTTCCCAACCAAACCTCTGCACCTTTATTATTCTCTCCGATTGCAATCTCTTCCTTCTCCATGAATTTTCTAATCAACGAAACGAGTTCTTCAGGAGAAGATGCGTTAGCGATCTGATCTGCAAAAGGCTCCCATTCCTGAGAAAGCATAAAACCAGATGGATCTGAAACTTTAATGCCATTGTCAGAGACTTTGTTATGCGAAGCTGTGATCATAAGCCCGACGGTGGCTGATCCAAGCTTAAGTGATCGGAGAGCTGAGAGAATCCCAACTCTATACACAGTTGATTCCAATAACTTTGCATCGCCTCTGAATCCAGCTGTTCCATACGAAAGCTTGACGCCTTGTGGAATCGGAAAAAGCTCAGATGATTTGAGGATTGAAGCTATTTGGATCTCGTCCATGGTACTTGTGAGAGAAACAGAGAAGGAGGAGAAATGAAGCTAATCAACGTAAAGTAAGCTTTTTTGACATAAAAGGAAGCATTTTTATTTGACTATGTAATTGTTACATTAGTTTATTTGACCAGGTCCAGAAGAAGAGATATATGGTGCCACTATCATACTTGAACCAGCCTTCATGTCAAGCTCTTCTCAGTAAATCAGAGGAAGTGTTTGGGTACGATCATCCGATATGTGGCTTAACGATCCCTTGTCCTGAAGATGCCTTCATCTCTGTAACTGCGCTACAGGGAAGATGATCCAGAAAGAAGATAGATCAAACGTTATTTAGCTCGAGTTAGGTCAACCTTTTCCCTCGAGGAAAGAGTTGTTCAAGAGGTTACAATATTCAAATGTGACTGTCACGTTATGTGTGAGACACAATGGTGTTAATGCTAATCGCAGAAAGTTTTTCAACGAAAAAAAGCTTCATCATGACTTGGATTTTGGGAGAATGCGTAATGCCCAATTGGCGTCACATTTAAGCAGATGGATACTACATAATTTAGAAAGTAGCGCGACCAATAACTTCTAAACACACAGATAAAAGTCTCATAAAACAATCTTAACTTCAAACAACAACCAGGGTTTCACAACAAGCATACGGTTTTCAAGATAACAGAAAATAAGTCTGATAAAACATTCTTAAAATAAGACCAACATAGAGAGGTTCCACAACTAGCAGATAAGATCTCAGCTCTTGTTTAGTTGACAGATAAGCGTGGGATACAGAAGTCAACAAGCAGACCTGCTGGCTCTTTCACCTGAGACTCCTCACCACCACCAAGCTGGACAAACATACGGCTCACAAGCACTTTGACAAATGAAGTCTTCTTCTTGTAACAGATCTTCACAGTAGCAACAGTTTTTCCCTCGGACTTATCCACTGCAACTATGATTACATCCCTAAGTCCAACATAGCGTGATTCCTTACTAGACTGGCTAGACAGGCCCTCGTAAAATCCCTACCACACAAACAAAAAAGTTGAACAAGATTAGATCAAAACTTTGTCATTGATCTCTGAAAATTCGAAATTTATCTAACAACACATTACCTCTCCAACATTATCAAGCTCTGGACTGAAGACATGGAGTCTTGCTCCCACCGGTTGTTTAATCAACAGCTTAAACGCTTCATCCAAACTCTTAGTCTCAATCACTTCTCCTTTCATGGGCACGCGAGGAATCTGACAGGCAAATGGTGGAGCCTTGAACGGACATCCCACATGTGCCCACTGCTCACTTCTCGGTAGCCCTTACTTGAAAGCACATTCAAGGCAGTCTTTGACAGTGAGTGGTTGCTCCCTTTCTCCCTGCACATCTTCCTTCTTATTCCAGACATTTTCATCCATATACTGAAGCAAGTTTTGGAGAGTGAGCTGAGAGCTTTGTTGATCCATTTCTCCCTGGTTGTCTTCCTTCCCAGCATTATCCACCAAATACTGAGCTGAGTACTCAGTATACACAGCATCAAGCTTGAGGATAACCCGTGCAGAGCTAATCAGATTCACCGCTACCATAGCGGCATGTTGAGACGCATCTGGAAGACAAAAAAAAGATGAAAACGTTGCAGTCAATTCATATGATTTTTTCAAAAGATTAGATTGAACATGTTACATTAAAAACGGAAGCAAACAATCAGTTAAAATCAATCACCGTTTCTTTAAATGATGCGAAGAAAGTAAATTTCTCTAGATTAAAGATTTGATTATTTACCATAATCTTCACGCTCATTATTTGCTTTTTCGCAATCTGGATGACAGAGTCCACGACTGTTTGCAATAGATTGCATGAATAGCTGATTCATATCCATCTTCGATTACTTATCCCTGGTTTGAAGTAGAATCCAGTAGAAGAACACATTCAGAAGAATCAAGCAGATAAAGAAAAAAGAAAAACAAAACAAGACTTAACTAGCTAAAAGCATAAACATGGTTTCAGTTTTTGACATAAACATAACCACTTTACAAAATCCAGCAGAATCAAGCAGATAAAGCAAAAGGAAAGACAAAACAAGACCTAACTAGCTAAAATCATAAACATGGTTTCAAGTTTCTACTTGCAGAGGAAAAATCGTCGAACAAAAAGCTTTAGACTGAACAAAACTAACGATGATAGCTTCCGTTAACAAAGATTAACTCTAACATAAACAACGGATTCAGTATCATTCATCCAAAACAAAAAGTGAAAACCCTAAAAGTTCATTTCTGTTCACAAATCGCACTGAGAAACGCCAAGTCACGGAACAGAATCCTTAACAAACACATAACAAGCTAAAAGAATCCAACAGAGAAAGAAAAAAAGAGAGAAAGGTACCGGAGATCTCACAGAGAGGCGATAATCAGGAGACAGTCGTAGTCGCAATCGCAATCGCCGCGTAGAGAGAAGCTCTGAGAATGTTCGCGAAACTCACAAAGCCCCATGCCAAACCCTATATACCCTCATCTTTATCCCAAAACGATGTCGCTTTTGGGACTGCAACAGTGCAACAGTGCAACAGTGCAACAGGACGCCGTTTGCCAGTTTTCCTTAAAATGGCCTTGTTTTTTTTGCCATCTGCCACTGTTTTCAAAAGGGACGCTATTGGTTTATGATTTCAAAAGAGTTTTACTGGTTTAAAATGTCATGTAAAATCTGTTGTTATTCAATTAAGATTTATTAAAAGTATGTTAAAGTTTTGTGTTATTTATTTAAGATTTGTAAGAAGTAATTTAACATCTTTATAAATTTGGAGTTATTGTATTCATACTCTTACAAAATCATTAAAAATAAGTTTTGTGTTATTCAATTAAAACAAAAGAATCTCTGATTGGTTCATGACTTTTTACATTTTTTTTTACAAAATAAAGTCATGGAAAATCATGAAAATTATTATAAAAATAAAGAGATTGTTTGAGAAACTTTATAAGATTATAAAAAACTAATCAACAAGATTATAGAAAAATCTCTCTAACAATACTTTATAATCATTTATTTATTTAAATCATGAAAGTATTTACTTTCTAGAATGTGATTGAAGTCATCCAAATCCTACTATATTATTTGGGAAGTACATTTTAAATGTAACCTTAATTTTTGTAATTAATTACATGACAATGCCATTAGAAAAATTTAATCAAAAACAAAATCTTTTAATGACGTCATTAAGGTTACCAAAATCATTTAACGTCAATATTCATCTCTTAATTGTAGGGCTTATTGGATCTAAAGACGGGTCATCAAAGATTTCCTAAACTGAAGCAAAATATACTGAATATTCAAATATTTATCTCTCACCATATTATAAACAAATAAGTTCGTAAAAAAATTTAATATTTTATATACGAAATCAATTAAATCTTAATCACATAAAAATTAGCACAAAAAAAAAGTATTCAACAATTAAAAAATTATCAAATCTCTGTGTTATATAAGTTTTGATACTAGATTCGAATAAAGTGTAATATATCTTTTCAATTTGTATTTTTTAACTAATTTAAGCTAACTAATATATTTGCTAATCTTATACCTATCAAAACCGACTATCGTTTCTTATCTCTATAGTATTTTTGCAAGACTTTTTTTTTGGTGGATTTGGATAAAAGTGAATTCGGGTCATATGGTATATTCCCCTATTAAATAAATATGGTGCACTCCTATGTTATTAGCTAAAATATTTAGATTATAATTCAGAGTCATATCATAAATAAAATTAATATTAATAAAATAAATGGCTTTTTGGCAAGACAGATTTGGAGGGACGGGTTTTTGAATCAACATTAATAAAAAAGTAAAATATAATTAATCCACCGTTTCAATACGGGTTAAATCTAAAATTTATTATTTTTAAGACCACTAATATTAAACATATCAAATCATCCTAATTTAGAAAAGATTATATAAAATCAAAAATGTTATGTGGTATGTATAATGTTACTATATATAAAATTAAACTATAAAATATAAATGTATTAGAGAATGATACAATTTGCAAAATTTTTATATATAATAAATAATTCTTAAATTTTAAAAATTACTACTTTAAAAAAAAAAATCACGGGACGGATAAAGAAATTACAGAACGGGTTTTATTTTGGAATTGGGTTATATGGTGGATATATTTGAATCGATATTTATAAAATTTTAAAATATTATTAATATACTGTTTTCATAGGGGTTAAAACTTCAGTTTTTTAACAATTCTCTCATGGATTCGTGGTATAACGTTATTTAATAACAATTATAAACTGTAAATTATAAATATTTTATAAAAAAAAAAATTGTAAATTTTAATATATATTACTTTTAAAAAATAATAAGATTGTAAATTTTAATATAAATATTTTAAAATCTAGTTCCTTGTAAATTAGGAACCAATAACACCCCTAAGTCTTTAACATCATTGGGCAACAATCGTTTATTTATCGTTAAAAATGTTACAAAGATTGTAATTTCAGTGATCTCACTACACAACTAAATTACTCCAAAAGCCAGCTAGAGATTGTCATATAATTTCCGTAATCTCACTTGGTTTTATTTAACAACAATTATAATATAAGAAAAGAGTTCTTCAGTTGGTGATATCCATTCTTTTTCCATAATCGATCCAAAATGTGTTAACATGAATTATGATTGTGTATATAGCACAAAAACTGCATCTACATCCACTTCCAAAAAATTTAGAAGAACTTTTTCAAGATGAAAGAGAAAAAAAAAAAAAAAAAAGGAACAAAAAATTCCTCTATTTACAAGGAAACAACTCTATCTCTAACTCGAAAAAACACTATGTTGGATAATCATCAATGGAGCCGAGAAGTCACATTGATGAAAGTATCTTCGGGACAAGGGATCGTTAAGCCACCCATCGGATGATCGAACCCAAACTCTTCTTCGGATTTACTGAGCAGAGCTTGAAAAGAAGGCTGGTTCAAGTATGAGAGTGGCACTAAATATCTCTTCTTCTGGCTCTCTCCTACGTACACTGCAAGAAACCCTTTTGGTGGCGCCGAGACTGCTGCGGCGGAGCGGCTAAGAATCTTCTTTGCAACCAATAGACTTCTCACCAAAGCCATTTCTTTTGTCTGAAAGTTTGAATTATTTTTAAAGCTTCTGAAAAGATGTATGAAAGATTCAAGTTAATGGATTGCTTGGTGTTGGTTGATGATTGAAAGAATGAGGCTATATGTGTATATATAGAAATATCAATGAAGGAGTAGAAACCGCTCTGAAAAGTCATTGAAACTTGTGGTCTTGAAGCGTGGGACAGAGTTCACATGGTTCTGTTTTTTGTTTTTTTTTGGATAAACTGTGATTATCATTACCAAGAGGAACATTTTCTTAGCAAGAGCTTGGCATAGCTAAGATTTTTTTTAAAAGCCTAATCATGAAATGAGATTATGAGAATGCAGAGATTACTCATGAGCAAACCATTGTTGAAGCAGATATGCAAAAGATGGATTCTCACGGCGAGCTAAGATTATGTTGCCTATCAATATGTCTTTACCATCTGGAAAGATTTAGTTTAATGCAGTTCGTCTTGATGAGATAATCTAACAATAAATTGAGTGTGGGACAGTAAACGAAAAACAAACTCCATAAGTTCACAAAGGACTGTTTTTTCAATGTTTTAAACGATAGGATTTGTTGTTCTGTTGTTGAACAACATCAGTACCCACTATAATTTCTTATTAAACCCCATTTACAATTTTAGACCACAGAGATTCAAGAATAGATCATCACAGAATTTGAAGAAGAGAAAGTTGCTGGCCTTTATTATTGACAGTAGAATATGTCTTATCTAAACAAAACATTGAGCAAACAAGCCCTTGTGAATTGCATATGGAGTTTGTTAATTATCTCACCAAGACAAGTTACATTAATGCATCTTTTCCAAATGGTAGAGACAGAACCATGTGAACTCTTGCTCTAGTTTGTCCCACGCTTCAAGACCAAGAGTTTCAATGATTTTTTCAGAGAGGCTTAACTCCTTCATTGATATTTCTATATATACACACATAAACCCATTCTTTCTATCATCAACCAACAACAAGCAATATATCCAATAACTTGAATCTTTTCATTCATCTTCAGATTTGCTTAAAAAAGAAATCAAATTTTCAGACAAATAGAGAATTATAAATGGCTCTGGTGAGAAGTCTACTGGGTGCAAAAAAGATTCTAAGCCGCTCCACCGCAGCAGTCTCGGCGGCACCAAAAGGGTTTCTTGCAGTGTACGTAGGAGAGAGCCAGAAGAAAAGATACTTAGTGCCACTCTCATACTTGAACCAACCTTCTTTTCAAGCTCTGCTCAGTAAATCTGAAGATGAGTTTGGGTTTGATCATCCGATGGGGGGCTTAACGATACCTTGTCATGAAGATACGTTCATCAATGTGACTTCTCGGCTCCAATGATCATGATCCAACATTTTGTTTTTCCGAGTTAGATATAGACTTAATTCATTGTAAATAGCTTTTTTCTCTTTCTTCTTGAAAGAGTACTTGTTCTAAAAGTTTAGAGAATGGATGCCATTTTTGTGCAACCGACACGACATGTCAATACATTTTGGAATGATCTTTGAAAACTAAAGACCACACCATTTGAAGAACCTTTCATTATAGTTAAATCATGGTTAGAAAAGTATATGTTTCCCTGTTTATCATCCGGATCCATGCCTCAATGGTAGCACGTCGAGTTCAAAATCCCGATCACTTTCCGGAAATCTCTTGTTAACCGCTATCTTCAGATTACCCCAATATCTAGCTAAAGATATTACATAACGAAATGCTTGCAAGTGCAGTTTCAAAGACATGCAAGAAAATCCTTTTGGTGCCATTGAGGCTTCCAGTAATCTTTTTTGCTTACATATAAGACTTTCCATCAAATGCAATTCTTAAATTTTATAGATATAATTTATCCAAGAAGTAGCGATCAACATCTCAATTCTTGACACAGATTAAAGTCTCATAAAACAAACTTAACTTGAGACCACAAACAGAGTTTCACAACAAGCATACGGTTTTCAAAATACATAAAACAGAAAATAAGTCTGATAAAACATTCTTAAAATGAGACCAACATAGAGAGGTTCCACAACTAGGAGATACTTTCCAAGATCTCAGCTCTTGTTTAGTTGATAGATAAGCGTGGGATACAGAAGTCAACAAGCAGACCTGTTGGCTCTTTCACCTGAGACTCCTCGCCACCACCAAGCTGGACAAACATACGGCTCAAACACACTTTGACAAATGAAGTCTTCTTCTTGTAACATATCTTCACAGTAGCAACAGTTTTTCCCTCGGACTTATTCACTGCAACTATGATGACATCCCTAAGTCCAACATAGCGTGATTCCTTACGAGACAGGCTAGACAGGCCCTCGTAAACTCCCTACCACACAAAAAAAAAAGGTTGAATAAGATTAGATCAAAACTTTGTCATTGATCTTTGAAAATTTCGAAATTTATCTCACAACACTTTACCTCTCCAACATTATCAAGGTCTGGACTGAACACATGGAGTCTTGCACCCACCGGTTGTTTAATCAACAGCTTAAACGCTTCATCCAAACTCTTAGTCTCAATCACTTCTCCTTTCATGGGCACGCGGGGTATGTGACAAGCAAATGGGGGAGCCTTGAATGTACATCCCACATGTGCCCAATGTTCTCTTCTCGGTAGCCCTTTCTTGAAAGCACATTCAAGGCAGTCTTTGACAGTGAGTGGTTGCTCCCTCTCCCTGCACATCTTACCTCTTATTCCAGACATTTTCCACCATATACTGATGCAAGTTTTCGATAGTGAACTGAGAGCTTGGTTCATCCATTTCTCCCTGGTCGTCTTCCTTCCCAGCATTATCCACCAAATACTGAGCTGAGACGCATCTGCAAGACAAAAAAAAAATGAAAATGTTGTAGTCAATTCATATGACTCTTTCAAAGGATTAGACTATATTAAAAAGGGAGTAAACTACTATCAGCTAAAATCAATCACAGTATCTCTTAACGATGCGAATAAAGTAATGTTCTCTAGAACAAGATTTGATTCATTTACCGTAATCTTCTTGCTCACTACTTGCTTTTACGCAATCTGGATGACAGAGGCCACGCGTCTTTGCCATAGATTGCATGAATCGCTGAATCATATTCATCTTCGATTACTTATCCCTGGTTTCAAGTAGAATCCAGCAGAAGAACACATTCAGAAATCCAGTAGAGTCAAGCAGATAAGGCAAAAGGAAAAACAAAAACAAGACCTAACTAGCGAAAACCATAAACATGGTTTCAAGTTTTGACATAAACACAACCATTTCTAGTTGCAGAGGAAAAATCGTCGAACAAGAAGCTTTAGAGTAAACCAAAGTAACAATGATAGCTTCCATTAACAAAGAACAACTCTAACGTTAAAAAGGATTCAAATCATTCATCCAAAAAAAAAAGTTCAAACCCTAAAGTTTATCTCTGTTCACTAATAGCACTGAGAAAGGCCAAGTCACGGAGTAGAATCGGTAACAAATCCAAAACAAGCTAAAAGAATCCAACAGAGAGAGAAAATTGAGAGAAATTACCGGAGACACAGAGAGACGAGAATCAGAAGGAGAAGACATTCGCAATCGCCGTCGCGTCGAGAGAAACTCAGAGAATGTTCGCGAAACAAACTCTCACAGTCGTCGCGAAGATTTCCCCTCAGCTTTGTCCCGAAACGTGTCGCCTTTTTAAGACTTCAACTTTAGTCCTCAAGACGACGACGTTTGAAACTTTCCTTAAAACGTTGCCGTTTTTATGACATTGCCAATGTTTTTAAAAGTCTTTTTAACAACATCGTTTTTGCCTGTTTATTTAAGGGCAACAATTATAGTTTAACAACAATTTTCTTTTAGGCTCCAATGATGATGATCCAACATTTTGTTTTTCCGAGTTAGACATCGACTTATTCGTTGTAAATAGATTTTTTCTCTTTCTTCTTGAAAGAGTACTTGTTCTAAAAGTTTAGAGAGTGGATACCATTTTTTGTGCAACCGATCACGATCATGTCAATGCATTTTTTGGAGAGCAAGAAAATATTTGAGGCATAAGCTTCTTCAAGTACTAATACAAGTATCTCTCCATATCAGAAGAGCAAGAAATCTTCCAGTCTTTGAACATTATTTAGATAAGTAAAAGAATAATCTTGTTTTTTAGTTTGTAAAAAGATATAAGACAAAATAAGTTTAAAAAGAAAATAGTAGACAAAATATCATACGCTAAAACCAACATTACAAATTTGAAAAGAAAAAATGTGATATTGGCTTACTTATCTAATTTTAAGAATATTGGCTTTGAATTACATGGATATATTTCCTTTTTAAAGAATCGTTTTCCTAATATATTAAAAATCCTTAAAATCCACATATATATACGAAATCACCTTTTCTATTTGTCTACCTGAAAGTTTCAAGTCTTCAACGCGTTTATTATTGTTTTTCAGTTTTGCTCTAAAGATCATTTGTTGTTCCCCTTGGATTATTGCTATAATATATAGATCCTTAACTTTTTGTCTGATTTGCGTTTTCTTTGTCTCATAGAACAAGAAAAGAATATGTCGATGGTTAAGTACTACGATAAAGAGGAACATGTTGGGTTTTGGTTTCATCCTTCTGCCCAAGAACTCATCATCCGTTATATCGGGCCTAAGGTTACCAAAAGATCAAATAAAGAATTTGAATTAGAAGACAAGTTTGACATCTATGCCAAAGAGCCGTGGCGGTTGTCTCACACCGAGACTAACTTTTTGGAACCTAATGAATGGTTCTAGTTCGTGAAAGTGAATCATCTCTCTGAAAACGTTACTGGAAAACGCATCAGCCGCAAAGTCAAAGGAGAGACGGTTGATGGATGTTGGAAAGGCCATGGGAAGTTGAGTGATGTCGTGTTGGAAGATACCGGTGCAGTGATTGGGAAGAAGTCTAAGTTTCTACGTCAAAGGTGAGAGACAAGCCAGTGGTTGGACCATGACAGAATACTATCTCGAAAACGGTGGCTCATTATTCCATGTTCAAGTTCTCTGCCACCTTAAAGGACCATGATTATGTGTCTTGGTAAATTTTCAGTGAAGAGGATAATAACTTCTACTTCTATCTTATTTTACTTCAATTTTGTGTCTAGTTTGATATTTCCCTTTGCATAATTTATTTAAATTCCTCATAAAAACTTTAGGAAAATCTCGTATATTCTTGTTTATTTAAAGACATGTAGATCATTATTTTTATGAGGAGTTTGTAACTGCTCACCTTCTTGTTTTCACAAACGAAAAAATATTTTCTTGTTTTGAGGATCAAAGAGATTATCTCATCTAATATATGAGATATTAATAATGATCAGGCCCATCCATGCCTATGAAGGAAAAAGAGAAACTTTGGCCTACGAAATGGATAAGAAATTGGTTAAATTAATGGGAGATTTGCAAAACTATATTTTTTGACTACCTTTTTGCCATAATACTCTTTTATATTATTTATTTTTAAAAATATCTTTTTTCTTGAACAGAATGACCAAATTACCCTCATTTAATAATAACAAGTACTTGGAAACTTTCAATTTCCCGCCAAAAAAAAAAATTCCGGCAAACTTTTTTTCCCGCCAAAAAAAAACTTTTCCGCCAAAAATTTTTCTCGTAAAATTTTTTTCCCAGCCAAAAAATGCTTTTAAAAAACCTTGTAAATTTTTTAAAAACTCTTTAAAAAACCTTGTAAAGTTTTCTAAAAGCTTTGGTAGTTGCTAAAAACCATTGTAAATCATTTTAAAACCTCTTAAAATCTTTATAAAGTCTTTAAAAACATAGGTAAATACTTTAAAACACCTTTTTAAATCTTTGTAAATCATTTTAAAGCTTTTTACAATAGTTTTACAAGATTTTCAATCGTTTTTAAGCATAAATAAGAAGCATTGAATGATTTACAAGGGATTTTAAAAGCTTATAAAAGGGTAAAACATGATTTACAATCGTTTTTAAAGCATAAGTTAGTGGCATAGAATGATTTACAAGGGATTTTAAAAGTGTTTGTATGGTTTACAATCGTTTTAAAGCATAAGTAAGTGTTATTGAATGATTTACAAGGGATTTTAAAAGGGGTTAAAATGATTTACAATCGTTTTTAAAGCATAAGTAAGTGTCAAAGAATGATTTACAAGGGATTTTAAACCTTTGTAAATCCTTTTAAAACTCTTATAAAGTCTTTACAAGCATTTTTTAACTTTTAAAAAAAAGAATTGTAAGTATTTAAAACATTTATAACTCTTTTTGAACCATTTTAAATCTCTTGTGAACCTTTACAAAAGGTTTTAAAAAGAGTTACAAGAATTTTTAAAAGTTTTTCTTATAAATTCTTTTAAAATATTATAAAAACTCTTGTACATCTTTTAAAACTCTTTAAAAATCCCTTGTAAATCTTTTAAAACACTTTCGAACCCTTTAAAAATCTTTTAAAAACTCTTGTAAGTCTTTTAAAGCCCTTTAAAATCTCTTGTAAATCTTTTAAAACCTTTTTAAAATCTCTTGTAAATCTTTTAAACCCTTTTAAAATCTCTTGTAAATCTTTTAAACCCTTTTAAAATTTCTTGTAAATCTTTTAAAACCCTTTTAAAATCCCTTGTAAATCTATTTCCTGCCAAAAACAAAAATTTTACGGGAAAATATTTTCGAAAAAAAATTTGGCGGGAAATTTTTTTCAGAGAAAATTTTTAGCGGGATTTTTTTTCCGAAATTTTTGGCGGGAAAAATGTTTTTGAAAAAAAAATTTGGCGGGAAATTTTTTTCACGAAATTTTTGGCGGGAAGTTTTTTCCCGAAATTTTTTGGCGGGAAATTTTATTTTAGAATGTTTTAGGCGAAAAATATTAATACTTCATTTTATTAACCTAAATCAATTTACAAATAGGGGTAAAATGGTCATTAAAATTTAAAGAGGGTATAAATGAAAATAGTAAATAGAAAAGGGTAAAATTGAAAAGAGATAGTGTGAAAAGTGAATTAGAAAGAATTTTTCTAAATTAAGACAGTGGGTAAGAAGATTAATAATGCTCTCACTTGATTTTAGAAAGTATAATTAAAATAGTTATTCAGTCGGCGTTGTCCTTTATTTTTCCGGTAATCGATCCAAAATGTATTAACATGGACCATGATCTCGTGTCTATTGAATAAAAAATGGCATCCACTTTCAAAACTTTGAGAACAACTCTTTCAAGAAGAAAGAGAAAAAGGAAAGAAAAAAATCATCTATTTACAAGGATCAAGTCTATCTCTAACTCAGAAGAACCAAATGTCGGATCATCATGATCATTGGAGCCGAGAAGTCACATTGATGAAGGTATCTTCAGGACAAGGGATCGTTAAGCCACCCATTGGATGATCAAATCCAAACTCTTCCTCGGATTTACTGAGAAGAGCTTGAAATGAAGGTTGGCTCAAGTATGAGAGCGGCACCAAATATCTCTTCTTCTGGCTCTCTCCTACGTACACCGCAAGAAACCCTTTTGGTGCCGCCGATGCGGTGGAGCGGCTTAGAATCTTCTTTGCACCCAATAGACTTCTCACCAAAGCCATATCTGTTATTTTTGTACGAAAAGGTTTTTGAAGCTTATTAAGATGGATGAAAAGATTCAAGTTATTGGATATATTGCTTGTTGTTGGTTGATGATAGAACGAATGTGTTTATGTGTGTATATATAGAAAGATCAATGAAGGAGTTAAAACCTCTTTGAAAAAATCATTGAAACTTGTGGTCTTGAAGCGTGGGACAGACTAGAACAGAGCTCACATGGTTCTGTCTTTACAATCTAGAAAAGAAGCATTAATGAAATTTGTCTTGATGACATAATTAATTGAGTTTGGGCCAATAAACGAAAAACTAACTCCATATGCACAAGGGACTGTTTCCTCAATGTTTTTAAGATAAGACATGCTATTGTCAATAAGAAGGCCCAGCAAGTTTCTTTCCTTCATGTTCTGTGATGATCATATTACCTCATGTCTGTGGTGCAATTTAATAAGAACTTAAAATTGGGACCTGAAGTAGCTCAACAATAGAACAACAAGTCTTTGTCTAGGGTTAAGTTGTTCTTTTTTGATATCCTCAAATAGGAGGACCACACATGACAGTTACAAGTAAAGGATTGAATATCTCCTTTCTTCTCTGCATTTATTATAAAAATATGGAGAAAACAGAATCATGTGAAACGTAACTCTGTTTGTGTATGTTCCATGTTGGTTTGAAGTCCATCAATCTATTTATACATCTAAAGATAGAACTAACTATTCAATCCGAAGCTTGAATCTGAGCATCTAGGTTTTTCTCTAAAGCTTCAAATTTAGATTTTCCAAACACAAGAAATGTTTTTGTTCAGAGGTCTTTTGGGTGCAAAGAAAATTATCAGATTTTCTATAGAGGCTACAAGCAAAAGGCCAGTTTCAGCATCAAGGGGGTTTCTTGCGGTGTACGTTGGCGAAGACCAGGTCTAAAAGAAAAGATATTTGGTGCCAGTCTTATATTTAAACCAGCCTTCATTTCAAGCTCTTCACCGTAATTCCAAGGAAGAGCTTGGATTCGATCATCCAATGGGTGGCTAGCTTAAAAATCCATTGTCCTGAAGATACCTTCATCGATCTGACTTCTCAGCTTCAATGAAGATGTTCCGCAAGAAGGAATAACTAACAGTAGTTAGTGAGAGATAGATTATTCAATGTAAATACTTCATCTTGCTGTCATAGATATAATGTGTAAATACATTCCTTATCACCAAGAGGATTTGCTTAAAATAATGAAGATTCTTGATCTTGACCTTAAGGCTAACATCATAGTGATTTTCTCACCGATGTTTACACTTAGGTACTTAAGTTGCTTCAAAGACAAGCAAGGCATGGAGGATCTCATTACTGTAATACTGTTGCAAGAAAACTAAAGGGGTATATATTTTGATGATGTTTTCTTTATTCTTTTACTTGATTTTCGTGTGTGGTTCTATTTGTGTATATCATAAAAAAGGAACAGCTTAAAGAGTGATGGAGACATGTTGTTCTGTTGTTGAGAAACTTCAGGTCCCCACTTTTAAGTTGTTATTAAATCCATTTAGACCACAGAGAATCAAAAATAGGATCATCACAGAACATGGAGAAGAGAAACTTGCTGGTCTTTTATCTAAAAACATTGAGAAAACAGTCCCTTGTGAATTGCATATGGATTTTGTTTTTAGTTTAATGTCCCACAATCAATTAATTATCTCATCAAGACAAACTGCATTAATGCATCTTTTCCAAATGGTAGAGACAGAACCATGTTCTCTGTTCTAGTCTGTCCAACACTTCAAGACCACAAGTTTCAATGATTTTTTCAGAGAGGTTTCAACTCATTAGTAGTTGATCTTTCTATATATACACTCATAAACCCATTCTTTCAATCATCAACAAACAACAAGCAATCCAATAACTTGAATCTTTTCATACATCTTCAGAAGATTTTAAAGAATTTAATATTCGAAACAAAAACAATAGATATGGCTTTTGTGAGAAGTCTATTGGGAGCAAAGAAGATTCTAAGCCGCTCCACCACAGCAGCCTCGGCGGCACCAAAAGGGTTTCTTGCAGTGTACGTAGGTGAGAGCCAAAAGAAGAGATATCTGGTGCCAATCTCATATTTAAACCAGCCTTCATTTCAAGCTCTTCTCAGTAAATCCGAGGAAGAGTTTGGATTCGATCATCCAATGGGTGGCTTAACGATCCCCTGTCCTGAAGATACATTCATCAATGTGACTTCTCGGTTCCAACGATGATGAGCCAACATTTTTCTTCCTAGTTAGAAATAGACTTATTCATTGTAAATACATGAGCTTTTTTCTCTTTCTTCTTGAAAGAGTTGTTCTAAAAGTTTAGAGAGTAAATGCCATCTTTATGCAACAGAAACGATTCATGTCAATACATTTTTGATCTTTCATTGAAAAATGAAAAGATAACACCAATGACCAA
The DNA here is from genome assembly GCF_000001735.4 of Arabidopsis thaliana. Classification (NCBI taxonomy): domain Eukaryota; kingdom Viridiplantae; phylum Streptophyta; class Magnoliopsida; order Brassicales; family Brassicaceae; genus Arabidopsis; species Arabidopsis thaliana. The sequence continues at coordinate 5,966,111 of NC_003076.8, read as the reverse complement.
ACCAATTGGAACTACTCTAATGATAGTTTCATGTTGATTAAGTACAATTAAGTGGAACATATAACATCCGGATCCGTGGCGCAATGGTAGCGCGTCTGACTCCAGATCAGAAGGTTGCGTGTTCGATTCACGTCGGGTTCAATTCCCCGAACTTTACTCCGGATATTCTTTTTAAAAAAATCCAGACTTTGCCCTTCGCTTTCATTCGATAAACTAAACACAACTGTTTAGGGTTTGAAGAAAGTAAAAGTGTGTTTGCGATCCGCCATGGATTCAAAGAAAGAGAAAACGGGAGGGATCATAGGAATCTTCTTAACCCAAAATGCTGCTTCCTTGGCACGAAGCTTCTACGCCATGTTGTGTATTTTGATCTGAAGAGAAACAGTATAAGAGAAACTAAGTTTAAAGGAATTGTAGGAAACTCAAGGGATTTGGATTTGGTCCACTCAATGATTTAGATGTTTTCCCAAATCACATTGAGAGTCTCTTGTCCTTGTAAGAACATTCACCGCTCGATGCTAGTTCTTCATCATTCATTTATTAGATTTTGAGATTGTTTGATGATGTCTTTAGGTTTTCTTGTAATGATTTGTAATTATTCCTTAATCTCAAGATATTTATCCCAGCATGTTATATAACAATGTGGATAGTGCAAACTATTGTTGTAGTCTGTATAAACAGAGACTGCTCTGTTTCTAGCATTTTTCATGCGAGCCACGTTTGCTTATTCATATTCAAAAACGGACAAAATCAAGCAGAGAATCACAATCAAGAACAGAACTTGCCAGCCATTTGCTTATTACTTCTCTGGCTTTTTATCATGAGATCCAATGAGAAATGTTTTGGAGAAGCTCAAGGTTGTGAAGATGATGGTGTAGGTGGCCTTGTTCCATGGCCGTTGGTGTTGAAATATGTCTCTTTATGTCTTTGAATTTTCCTCTGTCTGACAAAGAATGGGCGTGTTTAATTTTGAAGGGTGTTACTGATGCTGGTGAGTTTGTTTATACGCCAATGAGTGTGTATGAATCCTTCCATGTGGTGTATTTTGATCCAAAGAGAAAGAGTATTAGAGTAACCAAAATTAAAGGAATTGCAAATGACCTATATAGACGACTTAAAGGGCTCAGACTCGATTCTCTCAATGATCTCGATGTTTTCCCAAATAACATTGAGAGACTCTTGTTGTTGTAAGATCATTAATGGCTCAATGCTATTAATCACTTATGCGATATTAAGCTTCTTTGATTTCCTTAGGCTTTTCTTGTCATGATTTGTGATCATTCCTATGGTTTTACTATCATAACATGTTATAGAACAATTAATGTGGATACTGGATACTGCATGCAGACTATTGCATAAGATCCGTAAAACCCGAGACTGGTCTGTTCCTAGCATTTGTCAAGTGAGCCACGTCTCCTTCTTCAAATATTAAGATCAGGACGTACGACAAAAGCAACCAGAGAAATCACAACCAAGAACCACAAGCAAATGTAGCGAACTCAAACCCTCATGAAGTCTAGTTTAGCTTATCGTTGCTCGTCTTTTGTATCCACATTCATTTATCACGTTAGCATCTGGACGACAAAACCATCTAAACTCTCTTCTTATGTGTCCACTCTTACATCCACAAGTTTCAGAAGATTTCCGAGAGGCTTTTAAATTCGCTCAGGGAGTGCTAAAAAGGGTTTCTTGTAGTATACGAAACTCTCAAAACATCAATTCTAAGATGTGAGAAAGTGAAAAAAAATTGGTTATTAAGTGAGTGTCTTTACTATGCAGGATCATATTGATATACATTTTTGGTTATATTCCAAATATAGATTTTCATAAAATAATAGTTTTACATAAAATAGGTGTTGAAACTGTCCTTTTGCTTGTAGCCTCTACAGAAAAGCCGATAATCTTCTTTGAACTCAAGAGGCCTCTGAACAAAGCCATTTCTTGAGTCTGGAAAATCTAAATTTGAAGCTTCTGAGAAAAAGTTAGATGCTCAAAATTTTGAGGTCTGGATTGCTTCACTACTTGGTGAAGAGTTGGTTCTGTCTCTGGATGTATAAATAGATTGATAAAAGACTTCAAATCACCCTGAAACCATTCAAAGTAGGGGTGAGACATACACAAAGATAGTTTCACATGGTTCTGTTTTTTAGGTATGATAGATGACAAGTTGACAACGGAAGCTAATGAGCATTATCATCACTTCACAAGGGTCTGTCTTCTCCATGTCTGTATAATAAATGAAGAGAAGAAGTGAGGTATTCAGTCTCTTTTAGTTTTCATGTGTGGATATAATCAAAGAACAACTAGAGAGTGACATTGAATTGTTGTTCTGTTGTTGAATAACATTCAGGTCCCCACTTTAACTTCTTAATAAATCCATTTCGACTGCAGAGATTAGAGTACTATAGGACAAAGAACCAACCACCTAATCATCACAGAACCTGCTGTCTTTGTTCTTGCAAATATAGGGCACGTCTTATCTCAGAAACATTGAGAAAGCAAGCCCTTGTGAAATTTCACATGGAGATTATTTAAGTAGATAAATTTCATTAATGCATCTTTTCCAGATGGTAAAGACAGAACCATGTGAACTCTTGCTCTAGTCTGTCCCACGCTTCAAGACCACAGTTTCAATGACTTTTTCAGAGAAGTTTCAAATCGTTCATTGATATTTCTATATATACACCCATAACCCCATTATTTCTATCATCAACCAACAACAAGCATTCCAATAACTTGAATCTTTTCATACATCTTCAAGAGCTTCATAATAATTCAAACTTCTTTTATTTAAAATAAAATAAAAATGGCTTTCGTGAGAAGTCTATTGGGAGCAAAGAAGATTCTAAGCCGCTCCACCGCAGCAGGATCTGCGGCACCAAAAGGGTTTCTTGCGGTGTACGTAGGAGAGAGCCAGAAGAAGAGATATTTGGTGCCGCTCTCATACTTGAGCCAACCGTCATTTCAAGCTCTGCTCAGTAAATCCGAAGAAGAGTTTGGGTTTGCTCATCCGATGGGTGGCTTAACGATCCCTTGTCCCGAAGATACTTTCATCAATGTGACTTCTCGGCTCCAATGAAGATGATCCAACATTTTTTCCTTCAGTTAGAAATAGACTTATTCATTGTAAATACATGAGCTTTTTTCTCTTTCTTCTTGAAAGAGTTGTTCTAAAAGTGTAGAAAGTGAAATACAAAATTAATGTTATATACAAACTTCATGTCAATACATTTTTGATCGCTCATTGAAAAAGAAAGACGACACCAAATTCATCAATCAAAAAACTACTCTAATTATAGTTTCATGTTGATTAAAAACAATTAAGTGGAACATCTAACATCCGGATCCGTGGCGCAATGGTAGCGCGTCTGACTCCAGATCAGAAGGTTGCGTGTTCGATTCACGTCGGGTTCAATCCCCCGAACTTTATTCCGGATATCTTTTTGTTTTACCTGCTTATTTCCAATTTTTGCCTTTTGATGCACTACCCCCGGTTCGGGATTCTTGTTACTCTAACCGAGAATTTCAGATCCGGTTTTAGTATTTGTTTGCTACTCTGAATTAGACGGAAACAAATAACAAATGACCACTTTTAACTTACACAATTTATCAGTGGCTGGCTCTTACGTATAGTGTGGGGGTTACATTTAGTTGATGTCTCCAGTGACATTTGATTATAGTTTTCAAGATATTGTCAAGCAAAAAGGAAAAGAAATTTACTTTTGAATTCCAAACTTCTGTTTGTATTTTATTCTATAAATAACATTGCTTTCTCCTTCCAAATAATAAAGACAAGTATACATTGCCCAAAAAGGAAAACTATAGAGACACGCACTAGTTAGGGTTGATGTGGACTGGATCCGATCCCTTTCTTCAATGATTTATTGATACGTATCTGTTACGCTGAATATACATATATGCATGTTTCTTTTGGTATTTTAGAGTACTAATGTATATTCTATAGTTTGATCCCAAAAAAAAACATGTATAGTCTGTAGTATTTTTATTTTTTTAGCTAAGTTTTCAAACATGTAGCTTGTATAAAGTTAATAGGGGTATGTGCTGGACACAAGTCTACATTCTACAGACTAGCTAGTAAATATTAGGAATGAGGTTTTCAAATGGGTGATTAACCAAAATTTGCCGTGAATGTATTTTAGTACAGTATAAGTTAATTAATAGTTTATGCAACCAAAAAAAAAAATATGGAAATATGACGCTGTCTTTTTAGAATTCAGTTACTAAAAATAGGAATTTGCTCTGCTTTTTACGTGTCTGGGAAGTCACGAGCATATTGCTGTTTCTGTGTATCATTACGATATCAAATTACGAATCACAAAAGTTTAATGATTCATGGGAATCTTTTCCAACTAACCACAAGTAAAATTAATTTCAAAGTTAATGCAGAAAAATAAAACACTTTGGCTGTTTTTAGAAATTAAAGTTTTAAGAGACCTCTCTTTTTACCCATTCTTTGCCCACAACCAGAGAGAGAGAAAGAGAAGTAGCGAGTGAGTGAGATAGAAAAGTTGAAAAGAGAAGATGCGAGTGAGTGACTGAGGAGATAGAGTGAAGAGGATTAAAGAGTTAAGACTGAGAGGTTTTGAAGAAAGATCATATCGAAGGAGAGAAGCAGAGATGGTGAAAAACAAAGCTTTTTTTGGTCAGATTATGGAAGAAAGAGATAATCCAGCATTCTTCAAGATTCTTCGAAGGGAAGATCATTCGACTGAAATGATGGTAAGCCTTATCACTTATTTTCTTATTAGCCTTTTTTCTTAAATTAAAGATCGAATCTATTGGTTCTTCAGTGTGTCTCTTGTAGTGTCCTGAACTTAGATCTGTCTGTTCTTGGTCTTAACTAAGTTTTGATGTGTGAAATGATCGGATCGGACCAAATGGATTTTGACTGTACATCGATCAGTAAACTTTTATTTACTGTACTTATCACTGAAATTGAGGAATGTGACTTCATTTTACCATTTCCTGATGTTCCATATTTCTTGATTTTGTTGCCTCTCTGAAGAGAATGATTCCTCATCACTTGATAAGAAGCATCTCCGACAAGTCTTCATCGTTTAAGATGGTCTTAAGAGTACCATGGGGAAGGTCATGGCAAGTTAAAATCTCCAAGAACCCAAATTTTCACTACATGGAAGATCGTGGATGGAACCAGTTTGTGAATGACAACGGTTTGGGTGAAAACGAGTATCTTACTTTCACTCATGAGGCAAATATGTGCTTTAATGTAACCATATTCGAGGCAGATGGTACGGAGATGCTTAGACCAAGAAAAACCATTACTTCTAGTTCCGGTAAGTGTTCATCATCTATGTTATTGCTTTCTTTATGCTTAAGAAGAAGAAGAAGAAGAATACAGTCATTAGTTACTTCTGTGGTTGATTTTGATGCAAACAGGTCGGAACAAGAGAGAAGAGAGGAAGAGCATCTACAAAGATGTGAAGAAGGAAGAAGAGATAGAGTCTTGGTCTGAATCGAGCCATCCTTGTCACAAAACAGCTGAATCTACAAGTGGGAGATTGACGCAGAAACAGGAGCTTAACTTGAGAAAGAAGGAAGCCGATAAAACCGAAAAATCCAAGACGAGTAAGAAGAAGAAGGTGGAAACTGTTAGTAACGACTCTGAAGCCGGTACTTCATCTCTTATTCCAGAATTCAAGCTCACCATAAAGAAATCACACCTTCTGTTCTTGGTAAGATTAAGCAAGACAAGACCAGTGACACACTGTCGAAATGGCTATGTATAAAAGTGTGTATTAATCTAATGAAAATCTGTGATTCAGGGGATCCCAAAGAAATTTGTGGATATGCATATGCCAACTGAGACAACGATGTTCAAGATTCATTATCCGAGAGGAAAGAAGTCATGGGATGTTACATATGTGGTCACTGATGTACAATCAAGATTCTCTGGTGGATGGAGTCGTTTGGCCAAGGAGTTAGGTTTACTGGTCGGAGATGTTTGTACGTTCAAGCTCATCAAACCGACAGAGATGCGTGTGAAAGTCTCCAAAGAATAGACACCATGACGATGATGATATTTTAGGTGTAGTTGCAGAATTAGTGAAGAACTTCGGAACAAGATTATGGTCTGTGATTCAATGTTAGGACTAATTTTATAATTTTGTTTTTCTACTTACTACTTAGGTTTGATTTGTATCCCAATGATGAATCTGAACTCCGTTTGAGTAAAACAGATTTATTCATTTTATTAAAGATTATTGTTGTAGTGTTTACATGATGAATGTGTATAGAGCTCGCTCCGGTCTCTTCTCTTTATTGTTTGACAAAGAAAACTTAAGTTACAAATAACTCCAGCTTCTTCCTTTGGCACATTGCCTCCATCTTCATCTACAATTGCTTGCAAAGGTGATCCGTTGAATACAACAATATCATAAGCCTCTTCTGGTCACTGAGATTTCTGAGCTAAGTTTGAGATGTTTATCCAAGAATCAAGCGTCTTGATAGCTTTCCCAGACGATTGTACTTCACGTGCCACGGTTACTCCTTCAGCTAGCGTTTGAACTCGGTTGCTAACCAGAAGAGCTGCAGCTGCGTTTAGGATCTGAAACAAGATTTTGAAAAAAAAGGATGAACAAATTGCAGAAGTTCAGAGAATGTTGAATCGGCAAATCAAAACATACCAATGAATCCGCAATTGCTCCACTTTCCCCTGAAAGCACACGTCTTAGCACATCCGCATTGTAGTCTGGACCTCCACCTCGCAAATCCTCAAGAGTACAACGAGGAATACCAAAGTCCACTGTCAAAAAGAAATAAGCTTCAATTTCATTAAGCTGCATCTGCAATATTCATTTTAGAGAAGGGATAAAAAGCTAGAGGAAACATTACATGGGTCGAATGAGAATTCTTCGATCTTTTCCGGAGTTACATCATAAACTAGTCCTCCTCCTGTTTTTCGTTAAGCCATGATTGGTTAATAATTGTTCAATAATAAAAGTAATCAATTTTGGGAAGAGATAATCTTACCTAACGGACTCATTTCGTCTAGACCACATGAATGAACCACCAGTGCTCTTTTCATTCCAAATCGTTGCAGTGCCTTTGCCATCTTAACAACCTATGAAACCACACAAGCAAATGGTAAGTAAATGTCTTGTTTTTGTTGATGAACAAACTAATTTCAGCAATAAGTAAATGTACCAGATCTTTGTGGTATACACCAACGACAGCATAAGAAACTCTAGCAGGATTAAGCATAGGTCCCAATATGTTAAAAACAGTTTTAATTTTAAGCTTTTTCCGAACAGGACCAACGATCTTCATAGCTGGATGATACATTGGTGACATCATAAAACCGATCCCCCCTTCTTCAACACATCTTTTAATGCCCTCTGGTCCCAAGTCCAGAACCACTCCTAGTGCCTCTAGTACATCAGCACTTCCACAAGCAGAAGAACTTGAACGATTCCCTTGCTGCAAAATAAGTATCCATTAGTTAGACGACCAGACGAAGATCATTTAGCATTAATGCAGATAGTCAAAATTTAAATATATCGTTTCTTTTAAGGATTTTCTCATTCGTTATACCTTTGCTACTTTTGCACCACAAGCTGCAGCAAGTATTGAAGATCCAGTTGATATATTGACTGTGTTTGCTCCATCACCACCTGTTCCAACTATGTCCACAGCATCAACTAATCCTTCCACTTTCCTGGCATGCTTCATCATTGCCCTAGCTAACCCCACAATCTACCCAATATCCGAATTAAAGTGAACGTTGAGTTAACTTATTGAAGTGCAGTAATATAGGATTATGTATACTTTTTTATTATAAGCCTAGATTGACTTAATGGATACTTACCTCTTCGTATGTCTCTCCTTTAGCTCTCAGAAGAACTAGAAAGGCACTGATCAGCGCCTCGTTTGCCTCATTCAGCAAAAACTCAAGAGATGATTCAGCCTCAGTTTCAGATAGATCAACCCGATCAATCAAGGTTTCAATCAACTGAAAGAAAAACAACAGAACAGAGCAAACGCAGTATGAGAACATAGTAACCCCATGATTTAAATCTCTCTCTTCAAAGCCATTGGAAAATCACCAAAAGTAAAACTCTTTTAAAACCTATAAAGTAGTACACTTTTACTCAAGTCAATAAAACCCATCAAGCAATTAAAATGAAATTCGAAGAACACACAGGGCCAAACATGTTTAGTCAGCATGAAGCCAATAACTCAACCCAACTCAGAAATACAGATACAGATATATAAAAACCCTGAATTGTTCACAAATCAAGAGACTTAGAAACAAGGGATCATCAAACCACAAACTTATCCTGAAAATAGAAATGAAGAGTCACCTGGTTGAAAGATTTAATGGAAGAAGGGCTAGCATTTGCACAAGCAGGTGGCAGAGCTTCAGCTGCACTAAATCCACCGCTCAAACCGAGATTCTGAGAGCAAGCGAAAGAGCTGCAGCAATTCAATGGATCAAGAGCACAATCAAATGACCACAAACAATTTCAAAGGATGTGTTTTTACTCTAATAAGCAGACACCTAAACCCAAAAATCGAGGCTTTACCTGCGACTAAAGGAAGATTGAGCATCCCCACGAATTGGGGAAACAGCTCCGATCGATGAGAATCGTCGCCGACTCAATGTCGGAAAAATTCTAACTCCGGTCAAGTTGCTTCTTCCGCAACTACTGGACGCATCATCTACGGCGTTGAACGAAGTTAAGATCCCTGAAAGCTTGATTCCGGAAACAATGGAGCTCGTCGTCGCCACCGCAATAACCATCACTCGATTGCTCAACCAACACAGTAGAGAAAAACTTGAACGAAGGAGAGATTTCTATGATGGTTCGTTCCTTCCTCTCTAATAAAGCAAAGCGCCTTAAACCAAATCTTAATTAACTTTTAACTTTTGGTCTTTTTGCTTATAAAGGGTTTCCAGTTTAGTACTCAGTATTTTATTTTTTTCTTGAAAAGTGTTTATTTTATTTTATTTTGGGTTTCATATGAATATATTTGTTGATTACTGAATGACTTAATGCTGCTTTGACTAATGGACCTTTGAAATTTCCAAATTGAGTTTGGTTGGTGGTAGTTGGTAATGCTTGGGCAGTGGATAACTCCTTTTGTTAGTCACCAACAACGATTTCCTTGTGTGCTTATTTCCGCACATTTACCACTCTGCTCAAAAAGTAGGTTCATCAATTTTGTCATACCAAACACTTCTTTGTTTTAGACATGGTCAAACACAGCACCTATAATAGGAAATCATATAAAAATCCATTTAGTGGCCCATTATAACCCAATAAGGCCCAACAAGGTTAAACGACCCAAACTATATATACATCCCCTCCAAAAAAAAAAACAATATTACATGAGCCGATCAGATAATGATGGTAGTCGCCGGAAGAAATTTAACACCGGAGAAGGTTTCCGATCACGGAAAATAGGATGCCGGAAGTAATAAAACCCTGACGCCATAGCCACCATCTTCGTCGGCACAAGATACAACACCAACGCCACAAAGAAACACAGCCCCACGAATATACCAGTCGCTCGTGGGTCACGCCACGTCACCAAAGCTTGCATCTTCTCCCCTTGCGCAGCCACTTCACCAAGAATCGTTTGAACTCTAGCTCCGACGTTTCGTAGCTTATCGTACCTCAACCGAACCATCTCCGGTGGTCGGTTGCTCGGTACGACGTCAAACTCCTCGTCGAGCTCGTCTCTATCAGCTGCATCAGCTAACGAGAGTCTTGGATCGAAATGTGGTAGAGCAGCACGTGACCTGAACCTATAATTCCACGCACCAATCACGAACAAGTAAAACGCTAATGTCGGTACGATAAGATCCGGGAACCAAATCAGCATCACGACAAGTGCGTGAACTAGTAAAGTTGATGTCGGATTCTTCCAGAAACGGGTGTCATCAACCCACCGCACCACGTCGACCATTCCGGCGACTACATTCACTATCCGAAGCCAATTTGCTCTGACTTTACGCATACTGAAAGTATGAGTATCGGCGTCGAGCATATACCGTACTATCTCCGGCCTTAAAGGCGGCTCAGATCGTGACAAATGTGCGGCCAAGATCTTCACTGCAGTGTTCCTCAACATATCTTCTTGAAACAAACTCAACGGTTTAATGTGATGCATCAAAGGCAATAACGGTTGAGTATACACGTGTAAGAAATCCAACGGTGGAGCTGTTCTCACGAATCTAACGGCCAATTCTATCTCTCCCAATTTTTTAACGCCGCCGTTAACTAACATCAGTAACGGATACGTATTTCTATACGCTTTACCAGTCTCCAGCGTCGATATACGTATACGTACTTTTCCAATTCTTAGATCTTGACGCGTGGCTTCTTTTCCACCGTCGACTTCGTATACTCCCCAGCTATCGAAGACTCCTATAGTCAAAACCGTACACGGATCGTATACTTTCCACGTGTACTGTTCGTTCCATTTCGGATCTAAAGAATCCGACACGGTTCGGGTACGGACCCATTTAGAACCGTATTTCGCCACCGTGTACGCGTCCGTTGATCCTTTTCCGTTAACCGTCTTCATCGGTAATAGATTTTTGCAACCGATTATACCGAGCTCGACGATTCCCACCGCTGGTTTCCATAACTGCCTCGCCGTAGGTCGGTAATCACTGCACACGTGCGCCGCCTCGTCCATCACGTGATAACCTCCGTCGAAGCAAAGCCTAATGTGAACTCTAGATCTGTTTCCTCTCTTCTCGTCGTTTGGATCTTCCAATCCTAACCATCTCGAAGCAACCAAGCGATCGTCGACGCGTCTCTCGATTGCGCTGAGTGGCACGCGAGCCATTCCGACGGTGACTGGTCCTTTCGATGTTCGATACTCCAACGTGAAAACAAGCTGATCGGAGAAAGGTTCGGCGGCTACGAAGAGTAGATCTTCGTTCCATGACGGAGCTCCGTTACGAGTAACGGCGGATTTGGTTTTCTGAACTTGGGAACCTAACTGAGCTTTTAACTGAAATGACGCTTCCTTAAACGCCGTTAACTGAGGCGGTAACAAGTCTTGTGCTTCTATCACGGTAGCGCGTAGATACCACAGCTTCGACGACATGTAAACCTTCGCTCGTGCGGTCACGTTTCCGGCTGTATCAGTTTTCCACGCGTCGGGGAATGATTCGTCTGCTTGAGTTCCTGTCCACGTGGCAAGCATTAGATCACTGTTGTGAGCTCCACCACCTTCGAGACGGTACCATTGCGGCGCTAATGGACTATCCGGCGGGTCTCGGAGCGGAATCTCTGACACGTCGAAGCAAATTCCACCAAGGAATTGGCTGGTTTCGATTCCCGTCGATGAATCCCACACGGATATCTCCAGAATTGGAGAGGAAGATAAATCCGGTGAGTCACGGAGGAAGGCGAACGTTTGATCCCACTCGAAGCAAGAGGTTTTTCTAGCCGGTTTTGATTGAATCATTGTGCCGGAGAGTGAGATCTTTGTGACTGGACTCCCGGAGGTTGGTAAAGACCGAGCTTTCACGACGCGGATGAAGACGTAATGCATCTTCTCCACCAAATCAAACGTGGATCGTTCGATCGTTGATACGTCGGAGATCTCTGATGTGTAGCTTGCAGTTTCCGATACGCTTCTCCGTAGTGGTTGTGGTCCGTTTTTGGTTTCGGGTATGGAACCGGATACAGATCTTGAAATGATAACTTCCGGTAACGGTGATCGCGGCGCCGAAGCCCAACTCATTGTATCTTCTGACTCAAGCACAATATCTTCACCATCTGGTTGATTCTGCGGTGGCTCCTCCACGGGTTTCGCCTCTGCTTCATTCTTATCTGATTCCGACGCCGGTGGTTCTTCTCCACCAACCGTAGCGTTTTCTTGTAAAGGTGGTGAGGCTTCCTCGTCTGGCTTGGGACCCTCGGCTGGTGAACTCTCCTCCGGTGGTGGTTGTGGTGGTTTCACGGTTTCTTTCACTTCAGCAGGAATGTCATTAGTCTCTGGTGGTGGCTTAGACTCGTCTGGACCTTCCGCCTTCGTCTCCTCCGTCTTTTCCTCCACCACCGTCTCAAGAGGAGCTACCGTCGGTTTCAAAGGAGGAGGCTTTTCATCGGCGTAGTAAACCCTAAGCCCAATCTCACCTTGTACAAGATTAAACAAACTCTTCTTCTCCAAAGGATAATATATCAAAGCCTCTTCTCCTTGACCAACAAACTGATCGGACCCAAGTCGGATCCTACCAAGAAAATTGTTCCTCCGGGTTTGTCCAAAGTTCTTGTCATGGTACATGTCGAGCTCAAGAACATCGGTAAAGAGCTGATGAGATGGTCGCTTTGCGAGACTGAACTCGAGTGTCTCGTTCCAAACAGGGTTTAAGTCACGTACTATGGTTCGTGTCCGTCTTCTTTGGCCGTAATAGTCGAGGACAACGTACGGACTTGACGTTCCATGACCGTCTTTTGGTGTAAGATCCTTTGCGTCTACTACTTCTACTACCAGTTTCCGGGTTGTTGCCATTTTGTTTTTCTTATTAAAACTGTTGTTTCAATGCATGCATAGGATTTAACTGAGGTGATGAGTTTGCCTCAAGATGGCTTTGTGAAAAGAGAGAAAGAGAGAGAGAGTGTATAAAGAAAGAAGAGGTTTGATTTGCAGGATTAGTGGCTTATTATATGTTAAGAAAAAAAGTGTGAAAGAATCAAAAAGTAGGAGGTAAATTATTTTAGGTGTATCTGATAGGAAAGAGCCTGTGTTTTATGTTTATACATGTAAAAATAGTAAATATGAACTGTATATTCACTGAAGATACTTTAAGAATGAGAGAAAAATATGATAGATGCCTAAGTTGTTGCATGCACATTCAAAACTGTGCTATCGAATCAATGTTAAAGAATTTTGTGCATTTTAATTTTTGTATTGAGTGTAAAGATTTCAGTTTTTGAACATATTTCGAGTTAAAGCCATAATTTCTTTTTCTTTTTTTCGTTTCTTTTTTGGATACTTAACTTGATTTAGAAGCAACTCCTGTCAATTCACACTTTGTTTTCTATTTCTTTTGTAGTTTTCCCATTTTGCTTTCCCTTTTTGGGTTTGTTAATCGAAATACATTCATATGTTTCTCTTTCAGGTCATAGATTACGTAATTCGCTTACTTTCGGCTTTTGTTTTTCGAAGTGCTTTTGACTAAATGAAGATTCTCTCTTTTGGTTCTTTAATAGCTTTAGACTTTAGTATACACACAAGGAGATTGAAGGTGGTGGATGACACTCAAATGCCAGTAAGGACATGTCAGATTTTAAGCAAATTGCTTTTGTTCTTCTTCAAAAAGTGATTGGTCTCTTTGTCTCTCCTTTTTCTCGAATCTCACCGACCTTTAGCTTAAATAGCTCCTCTCAATCAACCTTACCCAAATTCCAATGTAAGACAAGATATATTAAGTTTGGTTCAATTGTCTGATTAGTACTATATATATATACAATATATTAATATGATCACAGGAAGGAAATAGCGGAAATTAGGATTTGTTTAATCTCTTCTTAATTCTCCAACAGGAAGGAAATAGCGGAAATTAGGAAGCTTAAACAACCTTCGCATTCAACGTATACTTGCTCTGTCTTTTGTTCATAAAATGCTATGTTTTCTGTTTCGGTTCAATTTTTTGTTTTCCCTTAAGTAACCCTTCACGTTAGGGTCTTTACACCACAAAACCAATAGGAATACGATTTGAAGTATTGTTATCTGACAAACAAGCAGATATACTAAGTAAGACTAAGTTATATAATTTAGTATTTAAAAAGTTTTGGTAATTTCTAAGTTATATAATTTTAAAAAAGTTTTGGTAATATCTCACTATATTTTAGTTACCCTGAGATCATTCTCGAGTTCACTGATTGGTTAACAGGTTAATATAAGATCAACAAGTTCAACAAAACTAATATTGGAATCGGTCTGCCAATGCAGTGTAGGACTATTGACTCAGTCCTAAGCTGCGAGCCTAGGCAAGAATGTAAAGAAGTAAAAGCTTGACTCAGCCCTATTGAACTCTTTGTTCTTTTTCCTCCAAAAAACGCTTCTTAATTATGTCGCGAGATCCTTGACGAACAAGAAAATCAAAATCTTCTCTTGCAAGATTTTGAAACGTACAATATTATATACCATTCTATAAACATCAGCTGAAGTAAGAAAGCGTTTGATTTATATCCTATCTAATTAAAGCGTGTTGATCATTCATCATATTTTTGTTTTGTTTTGTTTTTCTTTTGGTGATTTGTTTTGTTTTGTTTGGGTAACTGGTTTATTCATTGCCATATTTATTGTTGACTTTATTATCGATCGACGTCTACTGATCAACATCAGATTCTTTAGCTGAATCGACCGCACACGCCCAAACTTGACCAATAGGAAGAATAAGGAATGTATAAATTTGATAAGTAACTCTATAGTGTAAACATGCCGCAGAGAAAGAAAAAAATAACTAAAAGGATAACTCTTTAATGGCTTCTGTTTCGTCCTCGTCTTCTTTTTCTGATCGCCATAGTTATCATGTGTTCCCTAGCTTCTGCGGGGAAGATGTACGTAGAAACTTTCTAAGTCATTTACACAAGGAGCTGCAACATAATGGAATTGATGCATTTAAAGATGGTGGAATCAAGAGAAGTCGTTCCATATGGCCTGAGCTTAAACAAGCTATATGGGAATCAAAGATTTTCATTGTTGTTCTTTCCAAGAACTACGCTGGTTCGTGCTGGTGCTTAGACGAATTGGTCGAGATCATGGAGTGCAGGGAAGTTGTTGGGAAGACATTGGTGCCGATTTTCTATGATGTGGATCCATCTAGTGTAAGAAAACAGACTGGAGATTTTGGAAAGGCTTTTGACAAGATTTGTGATGTGAGAACAGAGGAAGAGAGGCAGAGATGGAGGCAAGCTTTGACGAATGTTGGTAATATTGCCGGCGAGTGCTCTTCGAAATGGTTAGTAGTTTCACTAATATTCAAACGTTTTTATGAAGGTTTTAAATTGAATCATGTGTATTCGTTCGTTTGTTTCAATTGTTGCAGGGACAATGACGCCAAAATGATTGAAAAGATCGTTGCTTATGTTTCTGAAGAGCTATTTTGCTTCACTTCTTCGACGGATTTCGAAGATTTACTTGGATTGGAAGCTCATGTTGCAAATTTGAAATCAATGTTAGGTCTAGAGTCTAATGAAGTGAAGATGATAGGTGTTTGGGGTCCTGCTGGAATAGGGAAGACCACTATCACGAGGATTTTATACAATCAACTTTCTTCATCTAATGATGACGACTTTCAATTGTTCATTTTCATGGAGAATGTTAAGGGAAGCTATAGGAGAAAGGAAATCGATGGTTATAGCATGAAGTTGCATTTACGAGAAAGGTTTCTCTCTGAAATTACCACCCAAAGAAAGATAAAGGTAAGCCATTTAGGTGTAGCACAAGAAAGGCTAAAGAATCAGAAAGCTCTTATTGTTCTTGATGATGTTGATGAACTGGAACAACTACGTGCCTTGGCAGATCAAACTCAATGGGTTGGTAATGGAACCAGAATTTTAGTTACTACAGAAGATAGACAGCTTTTGAAGGCTCATGGGATTACTCATGTATATGAAGTGGATTATCCATCTAGAGATGAAGCCTTAAAGATCTTGTGTCAATGTGCTTTCGGAAAAAACTCGGCACCAGAAGGATACAATGATCTAGCTGTTGAAGTTGTGGAACTTGCAGGATATCTTCCTTTAGGTCTCAGCGTTTTAGGTGCATCTTTGCGAGGGATGAGTAAGAAAGAGTGGATAAACGCTCTACCGCGACTTAGAACTAGTTTGAATGGGAAAATAGAGAAACTACTAAGAGTATGTTATGAAGGGTTAGATGAGAAAGATAAGGCTATCTTTCTTCATATCGCGTGCTTATTCAATGGCAAGAATGTTGATCGTGTGAAGCTGTTGCTTGCTAAGAGTGCATTGGATGTAGAATTTGGACTTAAAGTTCTTGTTGACAGATCTCTTATACACATAGATGCTGATGGATATATAGTCATGCATTGTTTGCTACAACAATTGGGTAAAGAAATCACTCGGGGACAGTGTCTCGACGAGCCCGGGAAACGTAAGTTTCTAGTTGATTCTTTGGAGATTTCAGATGTTCTTGCAGATGAAACCGTAAGCTTTTTGAGACATGCTTTCCATCCAAGTCCTACTCATCACAAAATCCACTTTTAGCTAACTAATTGCCTTCTTTCTTAATTGTGGTACATTTGCAGGGTACAGAAACTGTTTTAGGAATATCATTAGATATGTCTGAAATTGAAGATCAAGTGTATGTAAGTGAAAAAGCCTTTGAGAAAATGCCTAATCTCCAATTCTTGTGGCTATACAAGAATTTCCCAGATGAAGCAGTCAAGTTGTACTTACCTCACGGTTTGGATTATCTACCACGTAAACTTAGATTACTACATTGGGATTCGTATCCGAAAAAATGTTTGCCTTCTAAGTTTCGACCCGAATTTCTTGTGGAACTTACTATGAGAGATAGCAAGCTGGAGAAGCTCTGGGAAGGTATTCAGGTAGCTTCTTATTATATATCTTAATTCTTGGTCTCCTCTTATAAAATGCCTTTCTATTTATACATATTGTTTTGCTATCTATGTTCTCAGCCACTGAAAAGCCTCAAGCGTATGGATCTGAGTGCATCCACAAAGATTAAAGATATTCCAAACCTATCAAGAGCAACAAATCTGGAGAAGTTGTATCTTAGGTTCTGCAAAAATTTGGTCATAGTTCCTTCGTCTTGTCTACAGAATCTTCATAAGCTCAAAGTCTTGGACATGTCTTGTTGCATAAAACTGAAGAGTCTGCCAGACAACATCAACTTGAAATCCCTCAGTGTCCTTAATATGAGAGGATGCTCGAAGCTGAATAACTTTCCTTTGATTTCAACGCAGATTCAGTTCATGTCTCTAGGCGAAACTGCGATAGAGAAAGTGCCTTCAGTAATCAAGTTATGTTCTCGGCTTGTCTCATTGGAGATGGCGGGATGTAAGAACCTTAAAACATTACCATATTTGCCTGCAAGTATAGAGATCGTGGACATATAAGACAGGAGTGGAACTACTATACATCGAGCATCTTCATATACCATACATTACTGAACATATGTATCATACCGTACGTTTGTGTAATTGAAAAAGTCATATTTTCAGTCAATAGATTGACCAGAAGCAGAGGTTTTACGAAGGAAATCTTTTTTTTTTTTTTTAAGCAACCGATAGAGACAGAGAAGAAGAGAGAAATCGAAGCAAATGATCTCCTCCACGTAGACTGACACATGGCAGCACATAATTCACTACTCACTAGTTTGACTCTTTTGGAGAAGTTGGAAGGTGGCTAGAAACATTATTGGCCATATTCTTCGAGTTCTATTTAGGGTTTCTAATTATTTTCTCGATTTTCTTTATTGGTTTTGGCTTCTTCAACGATTTAGGTTCCGTTGATTTATGTTTAGGTACCAGCAAACATAATACAGTAACAGCAAACACCGCCGGAGGTGCTAATAATTAAGCTCCTGTTTTCAAGCCATTGTTTTTTTCCCCTTTTTGTAAGGGTTTTACTAATATATTTAAAGATTTTTCTAAACTCAAGGTCTATATTCATGAATTTTTACTTTCTTTCTTACAATATAAAGTTAAAAAGTTGAAAGTAAACTTCAACCATGGGATATATATACCCTTGTAGTCCACCTATAAGTTAGAACGTTAGACCTTTATTTCAGAAGAACATGAACAACATTGAAGAAAAAACATTCAATTTGTTAAATAGGAACTTTGCAATGAACCTGAAAACAAAACACCACTTGTAAGACTTAAGCAATTGTTTTAAAGAATATTAAACCCATATCAAATGTTGGATGTGAACTTAGGAGAAATAGTCCTGCTTTGTTTGTTAGCATTGAATCTCACAATTAATTTAACTGACGTGGTCTTCTAAGCAAATGCATGTTCACTTATTGGATGCACATTTTGTCTTTTCAAGACAAGTCTTGAGAAGCAAATGGCCTAGCGAAGCAAGCTTGCTTGACTCATTGCATTTACTGTCACTTATTGGAGCCAACTTCACTTACAAAATGAAATGAAGATCTTATCTGAATTATCGTGTCAAGTCTCTGACTAGTCAAAGTGAACATGTGCCCTCCCTTTGCGAACGGAGATCTTGATAAAGTAATAAGATTATGTATTTGGATCTATGGCTAATTAACAGATACTTTTAATCAAATTTTATCCATTGGTTGCTATATCTAGTTGCACTAAATCATCTTTTATTGACGACACATCAACAAAGTTTTCTTTTTGTCTTCTGCCATATTATGTAGGTTGATGATATGCTGAATGCATTTTCTAATAGTAATTAGAGATATTCTTTCATTCAACAGACTTTCACAATTTGACATTTTAAATTATTAAGTATGATGTGGATCTAGATCTGATATGTAAAAAAACAAAATAGTGATAATACCAACGGAGATGCAATATTGCAATGTATGAAATTGTATATCTTGAGTAATTCTTAAAGTGTATATATATTGGGTGGTCTTCAATTTGTAGAAACATACATCAAACCTAAAGCAGAAAAGAAATGGAAGAGCCTAAGAATATACATCCTGCTGCTTTATATACAAAAGGATGTCGTTTGGCTCATCCGACTCATCCTCACACCCTTTCCCCTAAACTCAGCAAAAACACTAAGTCCAATTGCTTTACATGCGGGAAGCAAGTATCCACTTCTTCTCGGGGTTTCCATTACCACTGCACCATCTGCGATGTGGATTTCCACGAAGAATGTGTTAATATTCCTAGAAAAATATTACATCCTTTTCACCTCCAACATCCTCTCTTTTTAACCTATGGAAAGCATGACAATATCATCGACGGCAGCAATATGAGCGAACAAGGCCCTTATGAAGACCAAGGCACATCGGATCCTGGTAAGTCTGGATGGGGTAACATATTTGATAACTGCACTTGGTGTGGGAAATACATACCAACACCAAGTTCACATCCAAGAATGACAGTTTTCTATCGGTGTTCTATTTGTAACTTTTGTTTGGATACTATGTGCACACAAACCAAACCCCCTCTTACTATTGAAAACCCAAAAGGCCATCACCATTCACTCGTCCTTTTCCCTCGTCCACTCTTAGTTCCTTGTGATGCTTGTGGTTTGGTCAATGCGTCGGAAGCAAGTTATGCTTGTTTCCAATGTAATTATGTGGTACATCAATATTGTGTTGATTTACCACGCGTCATAAAGATCACACGTCATCCTCATCGTCTCTCTTTTTCTCCTTACCTTCCACCCCCAAATTCGTTATGCCGGGTCTGCTACAAGACAGTTGACATTAAATATGGTCAATATTCTTGTAAAGACGAGGATTGCTCTTACGTACTTCATACCAAATGTGCAACACATGTAATGGTATGGGATGGAAAAGAACTCGAATGGGAACCCGAAGAACCTGGTGTAATTGAAGATATTGCACCATTCAAGAATGTAGGTGATGGTTTGATAGAACATTTTAGTCATGAACATCATCTAAAGCTGGAGAAGTATGATAGTGTACGAGACGCAAGGAAGCAGTGCGAGGCGTGTGTCCTTCCTATCCACTTGCATGATTTCTACAAATGTATGCAATGTGACTTTTTTCTCCACGTAGTGTGTGCTTGTCTACCTAAGAAAGTGGATCATGCATTGCATAATCATTCTATCATCCTCGACCCATCTCCTCTACCCACTGATGGTAATCTGCAATGTTCAGCTTGTTCTCGAACGTCCACTGGTTTCAAGTATAAGTGCGCTGAAAAGAACTGCAAGATTCATTGGTTTAAGATAGATGTCCCTTGCTTTTTAGTTCCTGAGTATAGCATTGACAAAGTCCATGAACATCCTCTATTCATCGCTCCATTCAATTACGACTATGAACCTTTTCGCTGCAATGGTTGTAAGAGAGGTCTTACCAAGAATCGTCTACAATGTAGTACTCTTTGCGAGTACTCTATTTGTTATGAATGCGCTACGATTCCAAGTGAGTTACACTATAAATACGATAAACATCCTCTCACTCTTTGCTATGGAGAAGACACGGACGACAAGTATTGGTGTGAAGAATGCGAAAAGGAAGTGAATACGTCAGAATGGTTCTACACGTGCAACGAATGTTGCACCACTATTCATCGGAATTGCTTATTCGGATTCCACGTTTATCTGAAGCCTGGTAACACTTTCAAATATCATAATCGAAGAATGGTGGAAGTTCTTGACAACAAGAGCAGCACCCGACCGGTTTGCAGCCGTTGTGAGGATCGCTGTCAGGGTTCCATTTACTTCAAAGTCGATGTGAGGAATGTTTGTGCTTCGTGTCTTTTAAAATGTTTATAGAAAATTAGTTTCCTTTTTTTTGTTGAGCTCGTTTACCAGTGAATTCGACCAAGTTGTTCTTGAGTTTTCTTCAATTCCCGCATTTGCTTATGTGTTTGTTTAATTCCCTCTGTATTGGCGATTCTCATTGTGAGCATAAATGTTTGTTTAGCTTTGTAGAAGTTCTTTAGATTATGATTAATAAAAGATCCGGAATAATCTAATCAGCTTAAATTATATGTTTGGTCGAATAAATGAAACATAAAAACATTAGAAACCAAAACGACAAAAATAAGTATATTTATGTGTAAGCTTACATTTCGATTGTTCCGACTGGAATACTCTATAGTCCATTATTTAACCAGCCACGTAAAACTGGTTGTTTTAGATTTTTTTTTTTATTAATTAAAACTCTCTTCTTACAAGATTATATCTTCTTCTTTTTTTTTTTTTGAAAATAATGTTAAATTAGATTACAAGATTAAACCTTGTCACTAATGAAAATCTAATTACAGGAGTAACAGGATCGACAAGATATACAAAGTGGCTTACCCATCAAGCGAAGAGGCTCAACAAATCTTCTCATACTCTGCGTTTGGGAAAAGCTCTCCACCAAGAGGTTACGTGAAGCATGCCACTGAAGTAGCTAAGCTTGTTGCTCCTTTTCCACTTGGTCTCAAGGTTTTAGGTTCGGCTTTACGTGGGAAGAGCAAAGAGGAGTGGTTAATGACACCAGCTAAACTCGAAACCTATATTGACTACAAAGAAATTTATAAAGCAATTAGATTTGCATATGATGGTTTATCTGAGAAACACAAAACTTCATTTAATCTCTGTTAACAGAAAATATAAGCTTTGGTGTGAACGTGAAAGACACAATATTCTCGCTTTCGGAGAAGGGCTGGGACGTGGAGAAAGGGATACAAACCCTAGCTGATATGGGTCTCATCTCTATATCTAGGGAAAGAGGAATCATCATGCATTGTTTGGTACGCTTAATGTCTACAAACCCTAGCTGTTCTATTTTCTATCTTGTGGACACAAACATATGTTGTGTTTGGTTCCTACATTTGTATTTAGAGAATTTGCCCAACCAAACATTTCTCACCATAAGGAAAAAAAAGAAAACGTAATGGCCAAAATTTTGGCATCTTGGATTTTAGGCCCAATAACTTGGCGGGCTTTGCTTCTCCATCTTCGTTATAATTTTTTGAAAATTCAACAAAAGAAAAACCCTAATTTTTCTGCAAATTCTTTTCGTCGAACCTAAAAAAAAAACACTCCTTTCCGGTTTCGTTTCCTACTTCCTCTAATCACATCGAGCGAGAGCAAACAAGAACAAGATTTCGAATCAATTCTCGTCTTTCAAGTATTGCTCCATCTTTCTATTTGGATTCTGTCGATTTTTTGCTTTGCTTCATTCTACATTGGGTCTGCTGATGATTATTTCGATTTCTAAGTGGCGTTTTCAATTTAATCACGTCTTTATTTTTGTGCAATTATAGATTCTGAAACTTACATTGTCGGCGTAGTTTCATTGTTTGGTTGAATTACGGTGAATGCTTAAGTTTTTCAGTTTTAATAAAACTAGGGTTTAGCTATACAACTTCAATTATTTTCTGTTGAATTCGTGGTCATTGTTATAGAGACCTGTAACTTATTAAGCTGAAAGCTAAAGTTCTAATTTTTATCCTTCTTTAGGTGTTGGCAGAGAATCTATTGGGTCAGATAACATGGGTAAGCTGATTTTTGTCTTAGTAGTGCTTAGCTCTATGTATGTTGGAGCTAGGATTTTAAAGAGTCTCCTTTTATTTGTTTTTGATGATCGCCAGGGAGCTCTCGTCATGAAAAGCGAAAAGAGGCTCGCTTGCAGAAGAACCAGAAAAAACATGAATCTTGGCTTCAGCGTCATGTAGGAGGCAATCTTTGTTTTATTAATAAGGTTTAGTTTTCTTGTTGAATTGTTTGTTGATGGGTAATGTTGGTTTTTGCTGGATCTCAGAAGTCGGAAAAGGAGAAACGAGTATCATCATCTGCTTCAGCTCAGAAGTCTGGTGATGTGATCAAGTCTGAAGATTTTCGCCAGATAAGTGATAGTGTAACTGAACATATGGAATCAAGTAGTCCTAGTGGAAACAAAGACCATGGAAAGTCTTTTATACCTAAGAAAGAAGAGGTTAGAGTCAAATCAAAGGAGAAGAAGATGCAAAAAGTAGAGAGAATAAAGGATCTGAATAGACCAAGGAAGAAGACGAATTTTGAAGAGTTTCTTGAAATGGATACACCAACTGTAATATCTGGAGACCAGGATGCTGAACTTGAGAGGAGGCTCGCAAAGAAGCTCAAGATAAAGAAAGGAAAACTAAGGGGCATGGATGATGGATTGAATGATTTGTTCGAAGGACTTCCATCTGTACTTGATTCGATGGGATCTGAACTCGGTGATTCCCGAAAGAAACGTAAGAAAAAGAGATCAGAAGAAAAACAGGACCATGAGGATGTCGATGAGCTAGCAAATGAAGATTTGGAGCATGAAGAATCTGAATTTTCTGACGAGGAAAGCGAAGAAGAGCCTGTAGGAAAAAGAGACCGTAAAAGGCATAAGAAGAAGAAGAAGTCTGTAGATGAAGAACTAGAAAGTGATCTGATGAATATCACAGATGATGGTGAGTCAGAGACTGTTAATTATCACGATTCACCGTCAAGCTTGGAGAAAGTAGATACTCCTTTGCATGAGCGTAAGCCAGAGAGCAGCAGCAAGTATGTTGCTCCTCATTTGAGATCTCAGGCCAAAAGTGAATCTGAAGAACTCACTAAAATGCGTACACGGATAAAAGGTATAGCTAACAAAAGTTATTTATCCTCTGTGTATTTCTAATTCTGTAGGCTTATTTTGGTATGCTTGGTTTGTGTTACAGGTCTTCTCAATAAGATGGCAGAATCCAATGTAGAAACAATAACTGCAGAACTTGCCACAATCTATCGTGTAAGCTCAAATATCTTGAGATTATTATAATCATCCTAGATTTCATTCTTAAAGTTGCTTCAACTCCATTTTGTTATTGTTTACATGTTACTTTTACATCTTGTAACCCTGTAACATTTGTTAATGCAGTCTGTTGCGAGAAGTGTGTCCTCTCAGATTTTCTGTGAAGAGGTTTTGACAACTTATGCGAGAGGCAATGAACAGTTAAGATCTGTACAACTTTCTGATTGTCCGCTCATGTTAATGCTAGCCCTATAGTCATGTGTGGAACTACATGACTACATTGACGCCCTTATTAGTCAATATATTGCTGAACATTATTTTTTCCTTGTAAAGGTACGCTGTATTTGCTTCTTTCATAGCCGGCATGGCGTGTCTAGTTGGAATGGATTTTAGTGCAAAGCTAATTGCATCACTTGCTAAATCTTTCGAGGTATGTCCCTGAGTTTTTCCTACATGAATTGTAAGCTAAATTCTCGAGAAGATCCAGTTATGTCCTTAAGATTTTGTTGTCTATAGTATCTTTTCACCACCTTGCTTGAAATAGTGCACTACTAACAAGTCCTTAATTTATTTTCAGGATGAATATCAGAAGGAAGACAGTCTCTCTTTAAATGGGATTTCTCTTTTGCTTTCTTATCTTTGCATATTGGGAGTTTGCTCCAGGTAAGATAATCTGCAGCTACATATTTGTTCATTTTGGTCTAGAGCAAGTTTAGTTATTCCTCACTGTCTTGAAATTTCTAGAACTGAACCAAGAACGCTGTTTAATTATCAGGTTGTTAGACCGATAATCCCAACACACATTTTAATCAGAATCTTGTGGAAATGGATTCTCTTGACCTTTTACAGATATTGAGTGATTGTCATGTATTATGGATTTTAGTTTTTCCTACAGCGATATGTTTAATATGTTTTTACTCATCACCCAACCCAATCACTAGTCCGCTCACGTAACAGAAACAAAAATGATATTTTTCTGTTATTTTCTTTGGATGAAATATGAATCTCTCTATATTTGTTTTGCAGTGATCTTATATATGATTTCTTAATGACATTGGGGAAACGGCTGACTAAAGTTGATGCTTTCACTATCACCACTGTTTTAGATTGTAAGTTTTATTATTATCATTATTATCTTTCGATAGCTGCTTTAGGTGTTTTGAGATGTTTATGTTCCGTCTCTCAGTTCTTGATAATGCTCTGAATAGGCTGTGGAATGAAAATAAGAAGTGATGATCCTCTGGCTATGAAAACATTCATCATCAGCATCCAGAACAAGGCAAATGAATTGAAAACCTCCTCCGATGGCCAGACACAAATGAATAACATGATGGTATGAATTCTATGAAAAATTGTCTTCGGGAAGAAAATGTTATACTATGATTTTTTTAAAGTTGTTTGTTCAATGAATTTGCAGATGGAAAAGATGCTTGAAACCATTTCCGCAATAAAGAACAACAAGTTGAGAGCCAAAGAGGATTCCGTCCAGAACACAAGGGTAAAGAAGTGGCTTCAAAAGGTAATATTTTAGCGCTCTATTCCTCGAAATGTTATAAAATGGATTCCATCATGACAATTATAAACATGTATGCTTCTGCTTATTAGGTGGCTTTTGGATTAGTAAGTTTTGACTAAAATGCATTTGTTTTTGTCCGTTTTTTTTATAATTTACCCAGTTGAGAGTAGAAGAAGTGTTATTAAGAGGGCTTACATGGAGCAAGCTGCTTGACCCCGAGAAGAAGGGTCAGTGGTGGCTTTCTGGCGATTTGGTGGTTGACTCAAACACCGCTGAAGATATAGCAGAAACAATGGATGCAGAGGTTGTTGAGGCCCAAAAAATGTTAAAGCTAGCTGAGGCACAGAGGATGAATACAGATTCCAGAAAAGCAATATTTTGTGTGATCATGAGTAGTGAGGACTACATCGATGCATTCGAGAAACTTCTTAGATTGGATTTGCCAGGAAAACAGGACAGAGAGATCATGAGGGTTCTAGTTGAATGCTGTTTACAGGAGAAAGCATTCAACAAGTTCTACACAGTCCTTGCTTCAAAGTTGTGCGAGCACGACAAAAATCATAAGTTTACACTGCAGGTACGTTTTTACTATCTAATAGAACCGAAGCCATGGTTATGTAACCATTCTTTTTTCTCTTATCATCTCTTGTGTTTTTTTTCCTGCAGTATTGCATTTGGGACCATTTTAAAGAACTAGAGTCGATGTCACTTCAGAGATCGATGCATCTGGCGAAATTCGTGGCAGAGATTATTGTAACCTTCAATCTTTCTCTTGCTGTTCTCAAATCCGTTGACTTAGCAAATCCAGTGGAGTTAACTCCAAAACGAATCATGCACTTTCGAATGCTGTTCGAGGCCATCTTTGAGCACCCTGAGAATCTTGTGTGGAACTTGTTCACACGCATAGCCTTGAATCCGGAATATGAAGCTCTACGAGATGGCATCAAGTTCTTTGTGAAGGAATATGTTGTGAAAAATAACAAGGCAATCTATGGGAAATTCAGGAAAGCTAAAGAAGCACTTAACAATGCAGAAGGATTACTCATGTGATCCTGTTGTTGCCACCAACAATTTTGAAGTCTCTTTTTGTTGTACACACTATCTTCTAATTTAATTAAAGTTTCTACTTTGTAAGATTTTTATCATTCACCATCTTCAATAAAAATTTACTGAAAACGATCTTAAAAGGTTGAGGTTCTTTTACACTAATTGAATTTGGTTTACTAACTAGGTTATTTTCACACAATCTTAGAGAGAAAAATAATATTAAAAACTGCAAATGAGCAAGAACTTTTCTTCGAGACCGAGCTACAATCTTTTTCTTATTTGAACTCAAAGAGACTTGAATTACTGAGATAAAACTTGAGAACATACAACATCTCAGATTTTACAGAGTTAAAACCTTCTACTTGGCTACAGTCTACAGTTCAAATGATACATAAACATCAACGAAGATGTTCTCCAAGCGAAATAAATCTTCGAGTCTAAAGTGGTGGACCATGAGACTGCAACCTAACATCAGCCACCACGCTCTTTGTGGGGCAATTCAGATTTTCTTTTTGCCAACGAAATAAAGAAATCTAAGGGAAACAACAATCTGATACAGGAGCCAGATAGAGACATACAAAGGGGCCTACTTCAAGAACAGGCTACAAAGCACTGATTGCGTCGGATAAAAAAAAGTAGTGAGTTTAGGACAACGCAAACAAAAGTATTTGTATAAGAATCAATCCTCTTATTCCTTTTCAAGATACTTTAGAAAAAAGACATTCCATCAGAGAAATATATTGGAGACAAAAAGAAAATCACAAACATTGCATCAAATCCAAAGGATGCTATAGCCTTTCTCTCTCTCAACAAGAAAGAAACCATATGCATCAAATCTACCTTCGACTAAAAATATTTTTAAGAAAGTTATTAAACCAAATAAAACACAACCATTTTAGAGAAAAAAAAACGTTTCCTTGTTCAAATCAAGCTTTTCTTCACTTGGCACTGGCGAGCTGGGAGCGGATGAGCTTAGCCGCATCAACCATGTTCTTGAGTGCAGGCTTGACCTCGGTGTACTTACGGGTCTTGAGACCACAGTCAGGGTTAACCCAAAGGATGTTCTGCTCTAGGACAGCAAGCATCTTGTTGACCCTGTCTGCGATTTCCTCAGAAGATGGTATTCTTGGAGAGTGGATGTCGTAGACTCCTGGACCGATTCCAGCACCGTACTTCACTCCTTCACGGAACACGGAAAGAAGCTTCTCATCAGACCTGGAGTTCTCAATGGTGATGACATCAGCATCCATGTCGATGATGGAGTGTATGATGTCATTGAAGTGGGAGTAGCACATGTGAGTGTGGATCTGCAAAAAAAAAACACCAGAAACACATAAGTTATGAGCAACTGAGAAAGCATTACACTACATGAGACTCGTTATGTGTAGTTTTTATTTAAGCAAACCTGGGTGCTGTCTTGGACTCCACAGTTGGTGATTCTGAAGGAGTGGACGGCCCAGTCCAAGTAGAAAGCATGCTCGGATTTCCTGAGTGGTAGTCCTTCTCTAAGTGCAGCCTCATCAATCTGAATGACACCGATTCCACCTTTCTCAAGATCCTCGACTTCGTCCTTGATGGCCAAAGCGATCTGGTAACAGGTTTCGTGCCTACAATGATTCCAAGATTGTCTTAGTGTTTTGTTCTTTATTTGGTGTTTATGTTTGTTTTTAGATTATAGTAACATTATGTACCTGGGCTGGTCGTTCCTGACAAAGGACCAGTTGAGAATGGTGACGGGACCAGTAAGCATACCCTTCATTGGGCGAGAGGTCATGCTCTGAGCCATTGCGGACCAGAAGACGGTCATTGCCTTGGGACGGCTCACATCACCATAGATAACTGGTGGCTTCACACAGCGAGATCCATAAGATTGGACCCATCCGTTTGCAGTGAAGGCAAAACCAGACAACTGCTCACCAAAGTACTCAACCATGTCGTTTCTCTACAAAATTGTGAAAACATGTCTCATCAGAAACAGTACCAAGGATTACTAGAAATATCAGGCAAAAACATAGAATAATAAAAAAAATTCACCTCTGGCTCTCCGTGGACAAGAACATCGATGTCAAGTTCCTCTTGGAGGTCAACAACTTTCTTGATCTCTTCCTTGATGGCTTTAACGTAGTCCTCCTCTGAGACCCTAGTAAAAGAGAGATTAAAGAAACCATTAGCATCACAACAATTTAAGAAAATGTGTGACGCATAAGCCCAAGGATTAAATTTAGGAGACTAACTTTTTGGCCTTGTACTCACGACGAACTCTCCTGAGCTCTACAGTCTGTGGGAAGGATCCAATGGTTGTGGTTGGTAGGATTGGGAGATTGAGCTTCTTCTGCTGAGCATCTAGCCTAGCACTAACATTGGTTGCACGACGGTGGTCAGATCCCTTCAAAGCAGCAGCCTGAGATAACAAGAATGAGAAACTATCTCAATCAATACAAGATTAGGAAAATAAACCATTGGGTGAGCACAGTGCATCAGTTTGAAATCAAACTTACAGCCTTCTGGACACCCTCGTTGGTGACTCTTGGGGAAGATCTCCTTGAAGCCAAAGCCGCAGCATTGGCAGAGAAAAGAGCCTGAAAGAAAAAAAATATTGAGTTCTAGATTTTTCTGGATCAATTACACTACAGATAATTCAAGGGTCCACTACTAGGGGAGCATGTGGGTAAAATACCTCGTCCTTCTGACCAGCCAAAGCCTTGGCCAAAGCGTTCACTTCAACGACCTTCTGGGCAGCAAACGCCAACCATGACTTGATTTCATCATCAAGCTTAGTCTCATTGATAAGATCAACAGCGGTGTGGAGAAGAGAGCAGGAGGTTGAGACCACAAGCTTGTCTGCATCAAAAAGACAACAGATCAACATTTCATACAGTTGTTTTTCAATAATTCCCTAGTAATGTCAGGTAAAAGGCAGATGATTTTGGAAGAACAATTACCTTTACCAACAATGCCTTCAAGTGCCTGCAAGGTGCTTAGGGACGCAGCAAAGTCGTTGGCCCAGATGTTCCTTCCATCAACAACACCAGCAAAGAGGTACTTTCCCTCAGGGAAACCTGCCTTGACCAAATCAAGGGTCTTGGTGCCACGAACCAAATCAAATCCAAAGGCAGTCACACCCTTCAATGAGGTTAGGGTCTTGTATGCCTCAGCAGGGATATCAGCGAAGTAGGTCTCGACAAGAACATTCAAACCAGAAAGAGTTGATTCAAGTTCAGCATAGGCACCAGTAAAGGCCTGGAGTTTCTGACCCTCAAGATCCATAACAAGGACAGGCTCGTCAAGCTGAATCCAGGTGGCACCAGCAGCCTTAAGCTCGGTAATCACTTCCCTGTACACAAATCAAAGTCATTATATCAGTGGTATGTCAGAGGATCATTGATAACATCAAGGATACGGATGGCATAATAAAGAAAAACAATAAAGTGATTTCTTACTTGTAGATCGGGAGAATCTTAGGGAGAAGAGAAAGAAGTTCGAATGACTTGTCAACACCCTTGGCAGCCTTGGAAAGCAGCAAGTAAGAGACTGGGCCAACAAGTACAGGGACGGTGTCAACACCAAGCTGCATAAACATCAAGTAAACCAGATCAGAACTTCGTAGAAAAAAAAACTACTTTAGACAACCAGTGCCAGATGACTTTTCTAACGGTTTTTATATTCAATGCATCCGAGACCTTCCTAGCATATTAGCATCCTCAGTGAAACACCACTCAATGAATCTAAGCTTAAACACTATATCCTCAAACTAAAGCCTATGATCTCTAATAGTTAATTAGACGAGCAAACAGTAATTTCCTAAGAAACGGATATTAGTAAAGAATGATACGTACAGCCTTGGCCTCCTTGTACTCATTCACCGCCTTGTGGGATGCGTAAGAGAAGTTAACCTCAGGGCCCAACTCAGGGACGATGTAATGGCTGCATCAACAAAAGCATAATCAAATTAGTCCACAACTCAAAAAGACCAATGTCAACAAAAAGAACACAAGAGATCAATGAAGACTCACTAGTTGGTGTCGAACCACTTGGTCATTTCCATGGCAGGCACAGAGGCATTTCCTCTAGCCATGGAGAAGTAAACATCAAGGCCGATCTCACCACCAGTGTATCCATACCTAGGTGGAACAGCACCGAGCATGGCGGTGGTGTCAAGAACCTGGTCGTAGTGAGCAAAGGTGTTGCTAGGGATGAACTTAGTCCCAGCGGCAGACATCTGTTTCCAGATGGATGACCTGAGATCAGCAGACACCTTCTGAAGATCCTCAGCAGTGCTCTTACCATCCCAGAAAGATTCCAATGCAAACTTGAGCTCTCTCTTAGGGCCCATACGTGGGTATCCAACAATGTGTGAAGCCATTTTGATTTTCTTTTACTGCATTAAAACACACAAACCAAATCAAAATCAAAATCATAGTATAAAATAACGTTCTCTTAATTCATAAACTTCTTAATATTAAATGATTTAATTAACAAACTCCAAGAAAACCGTAAAGCAATCACAATTCACGTGTATAAAAAGTTTGTGCAGCTTTTTGAGTCTACTACTACTACTACCACCACTTGATACTGTAATCGAAAACTTTCAGATAAAAACACATGCGACATTCATCGATCAAAAACTTTAGATCTAAACGAATACGAACACAGAAACACCAATCATTTTCAAAGGAAAGATGACGATAGATCGTAAACAGATCCAGAAACCAGATCTATAAATCGAACAACACGAAATATCCAGATCTGAGTCAAATGAACTCACATAGCGAATAGATCTCAACAAATGAGCAAACAGATCGAGGAATATAAAAAAACGAGAATGAAACGAATCACACTAAAAGCGAAGTAGTAATAATAACGTGGAGAAGGAAGGAAAGGGAGCTAAATAAGAGAGACGTAAGGAAGACATAGAAAGTCGGAGACGAACCTGACGGAGGAAGAATCGGAGAGGAGGAAGGAAAAAGGGTAGGCTAAGAGAAGGCGAAAGAGAGAGCGAGGAAGAAGAGTGGGCTGTGTGAGTTTATTTATAGCGAAAATAAACGAGATACATCATCGTTGGGCTCTGTGTCATTTCTGTAGATCTGGTGGTGCTCGATATTTTCGCAATTTTATTTATTATTTTAAATATCCCTATTTATTTATATTATTGGTGTATGTGCATTTTCTCTGAATTTGATGTTATTTTTCAACACACTTGAGTGTAGGATTATTTCTTTTTTGTCTATTGTTTGAGTTCAGTATTTTTTTCTTATATTCGTAGAAATAAGTATGTGTGCATTAGTAGAGCTAACAAGTAAGAAATATAATTAAAGTATCATATTGGTAAATTAAAAAAAAAAACTGAATTAATATTGCCATCTTTTATAGGAAAATTAAATTACCAGATGCCCCATAAGTAATTTTTTTAAGGAATTTTTGTTGGGTATGTATTTTTAGCTTGAATTTTGTTTTTTTTTTTAATTTATGAATGAGATCTTGATTAATTGACGAAAATATCTGAACAGAAAGGTTTTTCAAAAAAAATATTGGAGATTAGAAATGAATAATTAATGGTTAGTATTACTAAGGTTGAAATCATTTAATTAACTTATAATAAAAGTATATTAAGAGATTAAAACGTGAAGGGGAGTTGGTGTACGTGGGGAGATTAGTGGGTGGCAATGGGACCCATTGAGGTTGGTGGAGATTCACAATTTGATTATTTCCACAGTAAGGTTTTCTTCTATTATTGATACGACGCCGTTTCAAGTGTCAGCACGAAAGAGTATCAAAATCAAGGCCTGTTCCATAGCGTTTTGGAAACAAATCGAATTATTTACAGGGAACAATACTCCAAATTTCAGTGATACAACTCTTTCAGTTAAATATAGAAAGTCGAATAGTTGTCAAATCTATATGTATATATAGAAAGTTGAATATCTGGTAACACAATTTTACTTGAACAAGTAACAATCTTGTCTGGCCATTAGTACACTTGTGTAAGTCAGATAAAAACTATGTATGTTTTTGGTAAATAGAGTAGGTAAAGAAACATAAATTATGGACCTACTGTATATAATATAATATTATTGTTTAAGATTCATAAGACAATGAGTATACGCGATGGATTAATGGTCTTAATCTTTTTTTGTTTGCTGGTAATTTGGCTACCAAACTTTGATTCTTGACCTTTATCAACGAACCTCATTGTTTTAATTTCCTAGGTCATTTTTTCTTTCCTAACCTTAAATGTAACTTTTGGTTTGCGTAAATCATGAAAGAATATTTTTTTGTAAACATATTTTAAGTTTTATTTTGTTCTTTCAGTCTGCATTAAAAAATTTCACGTACTAGTTACCAATTTCAAAATATTTGTTTTTTTTTAACTCTATAGCAACTGAGGAAGTTTAACCATATCGTGCATAAACTACGTTATAAGCTCTTTTGCGGAATTTAACATGAATTTTCTAAGTTTGGAATATAAAATTATATTCAACCACTTCCACAACTAGTTTTGGAGTATCTTTCTATTTGTATGGAACTGGTGTAGGTCAATTTTGAGTTCACTAGGAATTTATCAAGAAGATGCTATTGCAAACAACACCAAAAAGTCAACAAAATGTTTATGTGATAAACAAAAAATTAGTACTATATGTATGTTTGATGATTTTATTACTTGGTAACTTTAACTATACATCAAACTGGTAATCACACAACAAACAAATTGAACAACATTTAATTACATGAGACTTTAAATCTGCAGGACAGTTGCATATGCTTCCTCGACACTGGTTTGTCGGTGGATGTAGATCTAGTATGTACACAAATAAAGATAATCACACAAGCATTTATTGAAAGTGAAACTCGCACTCTATTTTTTTCTTTCTATTTACTTGTTGTACGACATAAAGAATTGAATACTTTAACAATCCAAATGAAAAACAAACAAAAAAACTTTTCTTTAGGAATTATTGAACTAAATCGTATGTGTATTAGTATAACAAATTATTGGATCAATAAAATACTTGTTTACCAACCTTTTTTGGCATCTTGAGTTTGGTAATCATATGATACACGAATCACAAGATCCAAAAGTATTCTTATTGCTGGCTTATAAAACTTTATGATTAAACTATGGAAAGGCATGCTTTTAGACATGTGAAACAATAAAAACTGTATACACACACATTATGCTTTGAATCAAAAGTTGGTGATTTATATGAATATACTTGGATACTTTATTTACATAAAATCTCAAACACAAGTTCATCTTTTACCAAAAAAAAAAAGAGAGGCAATGCTTCATGTTAATAAGAGATTTACAACTAAATATGAACCACCAAAAACTATTTGTAATCTGAACGGTGTTACCATCTTCGATCGAGTCCATTATATTACAATGTTCATAGAAAAATCCAAACGGCAGTACCTTTCCCATTTCTCAGGTCCAATACAAATAACAAACCCCCCAAAAAAGATGCGAGAAAAGTATTTAAAGACACAATCCAAAACCCTGAGAAAACCTCTCTGGTTTCAAGAGATACAAATCAATCAAATCGATAAATATGAAAGCTGAAGAAAGAAGAGAAAAGGAAACACAAACACACAAGAAAACCAATACAAAGGAAGGAGAAAACTTGGTATAAAAATATGATTAGCGGCTACTTCTTGCCCCTTTTAAAACAGAGGACACAGATGAAAAAAAACAAAACCCAGAAGTGCCTATCATTACCCTTTAACAAAGATATATTTACTTGAGTTTGAGATGATGTATTACCCTTTAATTTTCAATCTGAGTCACTCGAACTAGAGCTTGAGCTTGAACTCGAGCTTGAAGGGTTGGACTTCGTCTTCTTCTCCTACTTTCCTTTTTGCTCTGCAATAGTTTCCACCGAATTCTCTGGAGTTTCTTTGGACTCAGGACTCTGGACATTTGCATCAGTGTTGCTTGCAGTGGTCTCAGCTTTTGCTTTCTCAGTCACAACCTCATCACTTAGTGTTACATTACTAGGACCAGCAGCTTTTGTGGGGATTACCACTCCTTCAGAGATTACTTCCATTGCCATCCCTTTTTTTAGTTCAGAAGGTTTGGGAAATTCTTCCAGTGCTCGAGTTTCGACAAGTAAAACATCAGATTTTGTTATCTCTTTTGGTTTACTTTCCTCCTCTTCTTCTCCTTCTTCTTCTTTCTCGGTGGTCTCAGCTTTCGTTTCCTCGGTCACAACTTCATCAATTACTGTTACATTACCAGGACCAGTAGCTTCTGTGGGAATCATCACGCTTTCAGAGATTATCTCCATTGAAATCCCCTCTTTTGGTTCAGAAGGTTGCGGAAATTCTTCCAGTGATCGAGCTACGACAGGTAAAACATCGGATGTTGTTATAACGTTTGTTTCATCAATAGAACTTTCGTCAACTGAAGACTCCGATGGTTTGGTTTCAACTGCACACATGATTTCTCCAGACCTACTATCTGATTGTGGTGACTTTGGTTGCTTTTCCATGCTCTCTACAACAGCCTGGTTCATAGCATTTTCTATCGAAGATGGCCCAGGTTCAGTATCTGTCACAACTTCCTTAACATTGAAGTCTCCAATCGAGTCAAGTTCAGACAACAATCCTTCATCAATCTCTTTTATCTCGTCTGCCTCTTCGGTGATAATTTCAGGAGGACTTTGAGATATTGCATGCAAGTCTGTAAGCTGCTCTAATCGCTCCACCACATGGTCTAGCTCCTCATAAATATCCTCTTGGAAAAACTCTGCCCTTGAGCCTTCACCAACCATAGGTGTCGTGTACTCGGGAGATTCTGTTGGAGAAGAGGATGTATCAGACGTCAAACAAGATAACTCGGTTGTATCTTCAGGAGCATCGTGATACTCGTGAAAAGTGATGTTGCGGGAAAAGACGACACTCACAGGACCTGCACGAGTTGGTACCTGCAATAACGCAACATAGCGATAAGAAACAGATCTCCCGCTTAACAAATTGTATAAAGAATAAAGAAGTCCAAACATAGGTATCGACCTGTTACTATTTCCAGTTCTATTTAAGAAACCACAAATTTAGATGATGTACCATTATCAGATTAGAAACGTGACATATATAGAAGATATGTTGTAGCACATGTATCAATAAAGAAATTGATTCCGTATATTCCTTCCAATAGTTTGTAGATTGTGATGTTGAGTATATCACATAGACTATCTCAAACGTAGATGAGAGCAGCATAAGATAGTATGTTAAAGTAACTGTGATATTGTGCATCTATTAGAGAAGATAAGTTTCATGACTTACTTGATCGTCACCAGGTTCAAGAGATGATTGTTCTACCACAGATTTATCTGACCATGTCAGTTCTCTATCTGATTCAGATGGACTTGTTTCTTCAGATCCCACATTTTGGGCACTAGCATTTACAGAGTCTACTTCAATATCCATTGTTTGGTCGTTGTGAGTTTCTTCCTCAGCATCATGAACTAATGAGTGAACTGGTTCTTGTTCCAACTGTGCAACATCTTCGTCATTAAATGAATGCGTCTCAACATACTCAACTGCTCCAGAAGACAAACTGGCATAACTATCTATTGGGATGTCAGCATTGAATGTTTGAGGACTGACTTCATCTTTTTGTTTTTGAGCTTCCTCTTCCTCGTACATTATCTCTTCAACTACTGACTTGTTTACTGAAGTTTCAGCTATGTCATGCACCACATCAGGTGATTCTTCCAGTGGTGTCGAATGCTCCCTCATGACAAGGCTTGCCTCTCCTGTAACATGCATGCTATTCTCTCCTACTTCGCTTGTCCTTGTTTCAGTCTCATTAGAAGTAGAATGAATTTCCTCAGGACCTATACTTTCAGAATAAACTTCACGTTCTTTCTCTTCATTTTCTTCTATTTCTTCCCCATTCTTTTCAGGTAGATCTGGTTTGTAATCAGACGATACGGAAGAAAATGATGGGAATCTACTGCCTGAGGGAGGACTCGAATCGTAAACAGGTTCCTCGTGATCACCGTCCCCCAAACCACAAAGAACATGTATGGCTGACTCGTCAAGTGACGGATGCGCAGTAATGAAAGATTCTTCAGCACGAGCTTCATCATGGTGATAATCATCCTCCACCCCTCTAGCCATATTGATTTCTAATTCTCCAAAAGAAGGCAGTGAAGACGCCCCTAATTCTTCATGAAGATCAACTACTTGTTCTGAAATTAACATTGCTTCATCTTCACTGATATCACGTATCTTTTCTTCTTTCTCTGATAAAGATGAATCACTATCACTGACTTCATCAAGTTTTCCCTTATCAGAAGTTTCTCCTTCCATCATGTCCGATTGCTCATGGTGTGTTTCACCACTTCCTAGTACTATCTCAGCCACATCATGGTGAAGTTTTTTGCTATCAGCTTGTTCATCGAAATCGGAATCCTCGGACGAATGGCTTTTTTCTTCATCATGGTCAGAAGCTGAATGACTATTTTCTTCATCGTGGTCAGAAGCCGAATGGTTATTTTCTTCATCATTGTCAGAAACCATATCAACTTTAGCAATTTTGGTTTCTCGGTCAGCATTATTTTCATCCACCTTCTTTTCGTCATCCTCCAGGACTGTGCACACAGATTCAGTATCAGGAATAGAACTAACTTTTGATTCACTAACTTCACTGAGCTGCCTTTCAAATGGATAATAGCTCGTTCCCTCATTGGCTAATCTTTCTAACACAAAGAAAGGTCGTAGCCTATCATGTCTAGGACCTCCAAGCATTGATGGGCCTACACTGAAACTTTCATGTCTTCTGAACATTGGATCCTTTGGTTGTTGAGAAGAGAACTCTTCCTGAAAACCGTCACCTTTGAGGTCTGGCTTTTCTTCATTTGGCTCATATGGAAGGTCAAATGGATTTCTCCTCGCAAACATAATGGACGGGGCAGAACCAGGGATAGGCATATCATCATACGAATCATATGAAACATCAAATGGATTATGCCTTGCAGTTGAGATTGGCGGCATATTAAAGGGAATATCAGCACTATCAAAATCAATAAGATTTCTTTCTGCCATTAGTCTCATATTGTGACGAGCCCTTCTCCTGGCAATAAGATTCTCCAACCGCTGGTTTCTTTCAAGTTCAAGACTTCCTAGATCCATAACATTTCTTTGGTCAGCCTCTGTCCATTTGATTGCAGATTTACTTTCGTCGTCCTTATCTTCCTTCTTTTCCTGTTTCTCTTCCTCATCTTCTTCTTCTTCATCCTCTTCCTCATCTTCATTCTCGTTATCGCCTTCTTCTCCATGACTTTCACTGTCACCATCAGACTCCATTCCTTCATCACTACTACTCCTATGTGGCCCCTCTGAAGCTGCATCAGATCCTTCACCATCTACAATACCACGAGTAGGAGCTTCTGAGAGTAAAAGCGGGTGAAGCTCGTCAAGCATGGGAATGATGTCTGTCATAGAAGCATCAGGTGAAGAACTTTCTGCACCATCAGACCCAGAATCTAAGGAGTCATCACGGTCCGCATCATCATCCTCATCCTCTTCATGCCTCATTGGTCTCCAAGGTGAAACTGGAGAAACATCCATCTGATCATCCATCCTTTCATATAAAGATCCATTTGTCCTCGACTGCTCTGCACCCGTCCCGTCATTTTCAATCAGTTTCTCATCTTCTCTGTCTCCCTTCTTTTCCACATCCAAAATAAATGCTTTCTCCTCAAATCTTACATGAGTATCCCGTTTAATCTCATCAAGAGTCTCATCAACTAAAGGCCTATAATCAAATGGCCGGCCATCGTCCTCAACCTCACTGAATTGGCTATCCACTAATCTTTCAGCATCATCATTTCCATCCTCAAGCACAACTTTCTCCGCCCCGACGAAACTCTCTACGGTAAAACTCTCATCTCCTCCTCTATCAACAACAGTAACATTAGCATCCCTCGAAACCTCAGTTCTAAGAGGTGCAGCCTCGTGGAAAATCTCTGGATCCTTTTCGATTTCAGGAATGTTTGGCTCTCCAAAACTCAAAATGGTACCAAGCAAGACGAAAGTACACACCAAAACAGGAGACGCAGTCACTAAGGGAGCAAACAAAAGAGGACAATATCTATGCAGATAATACAAAAACGCAACGAAGCCGAGAAGAAAGGGATGATTGCAAATCCATTTGTACGACGTTCTGATCATAATCATGAATAATCTCCGAATCTGAACTCTGAACTCCGACCGATCACTAATCATCTCTTTTTATATTTTTCCAGGTCGTCTCTGTATTAAGAATTACGAAAAATCAGAATCAAATGATGAAGTTAGTTTTTATCGTATTTAAGATTTGAGAAAAACAACAAGATGAGTCTAATTCAATTCAAAATCAAAAACTTAAGATCGCAACACAATATTAAGATATCAAGGATTAAATGTTGTCTCCGATATAATAGAAAGAATTGGATCTAAGGCTCAACGAGGCCAGAAAGTGAATAATTTTGAAATCAGATCAAGGATCAAATCCAGAAATCGAATGAAACCAAAACAATAAACAAAAATCTATGTTTTGTGAAGTCACTAACCAGGTAGGAGCAATCAGATCACGGAGATATAAAATCAAATTCAAAAAAAAGATCAACCAAAACGAAATGAAACGCAAAATTAAGAGAGGGGACGACGAGACGTGGGGAAGCCATGGAAAGTCGGAGACGTACCTTACAGAGGTTGAAATTGGAGAGAGAAGAAAATGGTTGACTAATCAAAAAAAAAGATGGCGAGCGAAGAAGAAGAAGAAGCAGAGTGGGCTAATGTGTATGTTGTTGTCGGCTTCTTTACAGCTTTCGTATCTGTTGTACCATTTTACTTTCGGCAGAATTATTTAAATTCATTCTAATTTTGCATATTATTGCCACTTTTACTTTTGTTTGTATTTTCTGAAATTTGTTATCTAACCAAATTAGCTTCACCAGATTTTTTTTTTTTTTTTTGGTGCAAACTTCTCCAGAATTTAAATTTAAATTCCAGTTAATAATGATATCGAAGTGTAAAAGATAGTGTTAGTTTAACAGTCTTTTGCAGTCTTATAAAATATAGATTCCATTCTTACAAATACTAATCTAGATTGGCAAGCATCACTGTATTCAGAATGTTATATAATAAGCGATTCTAGCCATAGAATTGTCTATTGAAACTCAAATCAGTTCTGCCAAAAAAAATCCCATCAACCACCTCCTGCCATGGAAATATGTAACTAACTATGCTTTCGTAATACAAGCAGACAGCTTTGATTGATGCATAATTGATCCCGATACAAAAGACTAGATGTCTTCCACAAAGCAATATTTTTAATTACTACGATTTAGAGGACTCAAGACATAACTGAGTAAGATGTTACGATGTTTTTTACTACCACATAACACTTCTGTATCGTTTTGGATTTTTTTTAAAAAGCAAACTAAATGTTGGTGCGGTTTAAGACTCCCAATCTTTCATCTTCTTGCTCCCTTTTGGTTTTGCGATAGGAGCATCCATGCCTGCCATTTTCTTGTTGTATTTTTCACGTAGAGGATCATTGGAAGTCCACCTGCACAATCATTCATTTTATGTTAAGTAAAAATATCAAAATCTGCAGCTCTCATGAAACGAGAAAAACAGATGCAAGAATCTCCCAACACTACCCGGGTTCACATTTGCATGCACTGATTTATTTCAGTTCTCATCTTAATGTTTCTACTCATAAGCTATTAATCATATTTCAGAGACCTAAACGAGTCTGTGCCTAACAAAACGCAAGAAAAGAAACGCTGAAATCAGAAAACTTACGGGTTACTCCAATCTGTTGTGTCCTCATTGACAAGGTGAGTCCATTTAGTTCTTCCACTACGACCAAAGTGCTTGACTTGCATAACTTTGGGGAGAATCGATTTGTCCAACCTATCTTCTCCAGTTGGAGCAGAGAAGTCGCGCTGAAATATACCATCGGTTCCAGCAGAACCTGCCTCATCATCAGGATCTGCCTGGAAGAAGGCACCCTTGTGGTAATATTTCTGCATAAAGTTCCATTTCTTTTTCGGTTGAGCTGACAAAGGTTTCGGATTCTTCCTCTCCCAATCTCTCCTCTCCTGCTCTGTCATATTCCTCAACTTCTCTATTTCTTCCCTCTCTCTCAGCATAGCTTCCCTTGCATCTCTTTCTCTCTTGATCCTACCAATCTCTCTTGTCTTCCAAACTTCATACTCCTCAGCTTCATTGAGTTCATCATCAGTTTCCACATCTCCAATATTTGCTTCCTCCAATAGAATGTTCTTCCGTATCTCTTCATCTTTCCTAACTTCCTCAACCACTATTTGCTTTGTCTCTAATTTTCTTTGCTCCAATTTTCTCTTTGCTAATTCTTCAAGAGCTTCTTCTTCAGCCTCAAGCCTCTCTCGCTCTGCAATTGTATCTCTCTCAGCTTTCGGTACAAAAACAGGCTTAATCATGGCAATACCAGGCATATCATCTTCCGAATCAGTCTCGTACTCAGACTCCTCCTCCTCCTCTTCTTCCTCTTGTATCTCATCTTCTTCTTCTAAAGGAAGTAAAGCAGCCTCCTCTTGCGCTCTTCTAAGATTTTTCTCTCTAATTCTTCTTCTTCTCTCTTCCAAGGCATCTTCATCATCGTCCTCGTCTCTATTCTCTTGATTCCTCGATTCTTCTTCTTCCGTATAAATAATCTCAGCCTGTCTTATCCGCCGATGATCAGCTCTAACTTCGTCACGGTTTTCAACTTTAGTCTTAGCTAAACGGCGCAGCCTTGGATCATCCTTCCTAGCAACACCCAAATCATCATTCTTTGGAAAAGCTCTATCCAAAACAGAAACCTTCTGCATCCTAACATCATCATCTTCTTCAGCTTCCTCAGCCCACTCCGGAGCTTTTCCTGGCCAATACCTTCGCACTTTAGTCTGTCCAATACCACCTTTTAGTTTCTCCCTTACAGCAATTGCAGATTCACTCACTCCCGCTGTGACCGACATATTTTCACTTGCGAGTATCCAAACTCAATTATATTAGCTATCTGTTTCTGCAGCATATAAAAAAATACATGGATCAGATTCAAAGCTTTGCATCATTAGTATTCACCACGAAAAGAAAAAGAGCTAATTCCCCAAATCGATCAACAGAGTTAGGAAGCTAAATCAGCACACAGATTAACAAATGAAGTTGACAGGTATACAAATCAGAATCGGATAAAACCTAAAACAAGAGACTCGATGATTCTGAAAGAGAGAACAAAGGAAACATAAATTGACAAAATCCAGAAGAAATTGAAGACAAAATAAACGAAACTTACATTGTGGAGAATGAGGGGATTGCAATTCGGAGAAACAATGCGGAAGAACCCTAAGAAACTGTGGCGGGGCGGAGGAGCAGAAGACGGTTGAGGTCGGGAAGCCGAAACGTTATAACTCAACAATAAGCCACGCGAAAATCTCATAAACATGTCACAGTAATTTCTATTGGGCTTTCATGGGCCTATGAAATATTTGGTTTATTCAGCCCTTCAATTTAAACCAGGATTGGTATATCATTCGGAATAAACCGAGAAAACCGAACCGAAAAAACCGACTGTTTCGGTTTTCGGCACCGAGGTTTGGAACAGTAGCAAACCGATCGGCAATTTCTTTCGAAGATTTCGGTTTACGGGTCGGTTCGGTTCGGCACCTCTGAACCGAACGGTTATTCGGTTTTGTTCTTCACCACTCCATCTTCATCTTCCCCAGTTTGCTTCTGTCATTATGTATTGTCTTAAGGAAGAAGAAGAAGGTCGGCCGCCATGTTTAAGATTAAAAACCCTAATTGATTTTATTATATATGGGCTTTCATTTAAACTTTTGTTTGTTGGCCCATAATACTAATTATTTTCGTTTGGCCCAATATATGTTACAGCCCACAATTATTTTATACAGTATAAAAAGAAAAACCCTAAATTTAAATCTGTTCCCATTTGTTTTTTCTTCTTCTTCCACCTCTTTTCTTAAGAATTTTGGATCTAGTGGCTTCTCTCTATATCATTGTATACACTCTTGATTTATTTACTCCAGGTCTTAGGTGAATGCTTCTTCCTCGATCACTTGATCTTCTCATTTGAATTATTTTTCTTTTATGTCAGCGATTTATTTATTTCTTTTATTTTATTTTTTTCGACGAGAAGATTAT
This sequence comes from Arabidopsis thaliana, assembly GCF_000001735.4. Taxonomy (NCBI): domain Eukaryota; kingdom Viridiplantae; phylum Streptophyta; class Magnoliopsida; order Brassicales; family Brassicaceae; genus Arabidopsis; species Arabidopsis thaliana. The sequence goes on along the minus strand of NC_003076.8, from coordinate 5,923,960 downwards.
GCGATGGTGGTTGTGCGTTGACGATGATGGTAGAGCTCCGACAATGATGGTGGCTTGTAAATTGTCTTGGATTGTTTGTTATGTATAGCTATAATATGAAAATTATTTTCGGTTAACCTAATAAACCGAAAAATAACAATTATTCAGTTCAATTTGGAACACAATTTTTAGTCCATAACCGAACCGAAAAAACCGAGAACCGAACCGAATAATTTTTGTTCGATCCAATTCGGCAAAATTTTAAAAATCCGAAAAAACCGAAAACCCGATTAAACCGATATAACCGAACCCCCAGGCCTCTATATAGCACAAATGGTGGAAGGGTGGAAGTGGAAGCTATGAAAAACAGTGAATTTGAAGTGTAGAATCAATGCGATTGAAACAGTCAAATATTATTATCGGTGATAACTGTATAGTGTAAATGTTGAACAGAGATAAAGATATTCCAATACTAAAAGCACTATAACAAACATTTTAGCTTCGTTATATTTGGGAGACTTGAGCCACTCTATATACCTCCAACAATGATACATTCAAATAACAATAATACCTAATGTGCTTTTGTGATACGACGCTAGAAGTGGATCAAGAGCTAAGGAATCCTTCAGTTTTATCACAGCAAGAATTCATTCCAGCGAAAAATACATTTGTACAACAGGCAAGATTGTTTAAAGTTTCTATGGCTGCAAAACGAAGGAGAAACTCTTAAAACATGAGAACAAGAGCAATAGAGCAAGAAGAAACTGTGTTCACACCAAAGAATGAAAACGTGCATTACTGGTATAACATATGGCTGGCTATCATAACTTTGAATATTGTGGAGTCTTGGAAATGCTGATGATCTCTTTCAGGGTATCCTTAAGGCTGTGATTATTTGAGGCCATCATTTTGTTAACTTTCCTGAACCCGTCACCGAAGAATGGTGACTCATCTGTTTCTATCTGATGCTTGCAGAAATTTACCAGCCTCTTCTCAAAATCAGATGGGTCAACTTTCTTTGATGTGGTTGTAGATAGAGGAGTGCGGGAAGAAGAAGAAGAAGAAGCTATTGTGGCAGTATCAAAAACGTATGTCTGACACTCCAACCACATGTAGCCTAACACTTGGCATAATCCTTCTTCAAGAACCATGTTAAGATTCCTGTAACCTGTGATCAAACCAAAGGACTTTGAGAACTCTCCTCAAATGGGGGTACAAATGGAGTATTACATATTTGACTCTTACATACCATTGAGTCTAAGATAAGCATGCATCATCTCATGGGCCAAGATATATCCTGTGAGTAACCTGTGTGAACATAGATTTGATTGAGCCAGTTGGCGCAAGAGAGTATTTAGAAAGAAGATGATGAGGTAGAGTACCTAGGAAGCCCATATAAGATGAGAATTGCAGTGACCTCGCACTTGCGAACAACCCTTTGAGACTCTGTAACCGTATCTAGTATCTGCTTATTCAACATCCTCCTTACTCCTTGTGAGACCTGTATACGTGGAATAGAGTTAAAATCCATTCTATTTTCAATCTTTTTAAGTATCATTTTGATCTTAGTTAATGTCTTACACTTGTGACAATCTGCTCTTCAGATAGGCAAATACCTCTGACTACCATCAGACACTGATCCCCCTGTTTGTCCTGAGACATACGAAGAGAGTGAGAGAGAGAGATAGAGAAATCAGGAAGTTTTAGTTTGGGAAATGTACTCACAATCTTCTCTTCCTTCTCAGCTTTATTCAGAGCATTTTTCTCCACCAAATAAACAGGAAATTCTTCCTCAATCTTCATGTGTAAGCCCTCAAAGAATTCACGGATTTCAAAGTGCAAAGGTTGGCATTCATCAGAATCCATAATCGCGCTGTCCATACATTCTCGACATAGCCATCGAAAATCTGCAAGCATTACATACTGTGTTCCGCAATGCTGCACAGAACTATAACAAGTCAAACCAGAAGGTTTCTCTGTTTCAATATTCATCTAATCTAGTCAAAGAACTATAATTAAGGACCTCTAATCTTTCACAGCTACAACATTTGGGAGTTCCATCACCATCATGAGAAGGGCAGTATGTTTCCATCCAGAACGGATGCTCATGGTACTTTAAACCTTCCGCAGTACGAGGAATCTGAAAGAAATAATATACTATTACATTTTACATACACTACGACCAATTCTTTTGTAGTTTCATTGTCCAAAACCCAACTCATGAGAATATACTTACCTTTTTTTCGCAGACATAGCAATTCGGATGACGGAGCTCCTTGTAGCAAGGTTTGTGATACATTCCTCTTAAGTCTGAAATCTAACGAGTTATATATGTTTTGCATCAGAAAACAAAATGTACAAGAGTCAAGCAGTAATCACATTAAAGTAGCAATCAATTTCAAGCTGGTATTTATATGGTTAAAAACCTCGTTCATAGCAATAGGCTCCCGACAACGAAGGCAACAGAAACATTGAGGATGCCAAACAGAACCGTAGGCATTGATAGATATTCCATCTTCAATTGCAGATTTGCAATCCTTGCATTTGCTACAAGTAAAATAGATATGATCTGAGCAAGTAAACGTAAAATCCAAGAATTCCTTATACACACTTACAGAAGCACATAAAAGCGTTACCTAAGAGGAGGATTCACTTCTTCTTCCACATGATCTTTGGAATGCTTTATTTGTTCCTTTTCGTCGGCTTTATCATCATCCAGTTGCTTTCTTTTACCTTTCCCCTTTAACACTAATTCTTCTATCACATAATCTTTGGAATGCCTTCTTTCTTCTTTCTCATTTGACTCTATTTCTTCTTCCTCATGATCTTTGGAATGCTTTCTTTGTTCCCTTTCGTCTGCGTGCTTTATTTGATCCCTTTCGTCTGCTTGCTTTATTTTTTTTATCTTCTTTGACTCTATTAATGCTATTTGTAACTCTCTGGTGTCCTCTAATTTTTCTCTTTCTTTTAATGCTTCTTCTAACGCTTCTTCTAACGCTGTTGTGCGCCTACTTCTAGATCTCAAGTTTTTTGGCTGCAGGGGAAAACAACCTAACCACTTCCAAAACACATTTCCCTTAGATCTTACCTTACTTGACGTACTAGAAAGCTTCTGTAATTCGCTAGATGAACGAGAACGATTCGTTTCCTCTGGCTTTCTGGACAAAAGAGGAGTATCCTCCTCATCAATAATAGTATCCTCCTTCTCGATAATAGTTATAGTTTCACTTTCTCTTATAATTCCACTAACACTAGTATCACCTGTTGCAGCTGTAATTACCTCGACACCACATTCAGTCACCTTGCAACTAGCACCTAGAGGATTGTTTTCCCCACTCACTGTGTGGAATTCAAATTTGACTTCATGAGCCCACATACTGATGTGGTTTTCTTCACTATCACTAGGATGCATTTTGGTATCATACAAGACAAAAATGTGATCCGCTACAACTTTTGGAGCTTCGGTAGGAGCCCAACATTGAAAAAATCTCTCAACTATTCTATCAGGCTGGTTGTTCCAGGTCTTCCATGTACCTACACACCTAATGCGAAGACCTACATCATTGTGGTAATCATCTTGAAATGATACTACAACTGACATAGAAAAGCCTGAGATAGGTTTTTGCATCCACGGAACTAAGTCTGTCATTGCATTTCGACCTGCTTGCAAGCGAAAGGAGGATCTCTGCCGTGTGTCCATAGGAATACAGATGATGACTTCAGGTGCTTTGATGAGTTCCTGTTCAAGCAAAGGCCAAAATTAATTAGTTAACCTGTGTGCTGTGTGCATGAGAATAAATGAACGTGCGATAGAGAGCGAGAGAAAGGTAAAAAACCTCTTGTTTTGCTCTTGCTAAACTTGCTACAAGACCTTTCTCTACGAACTCAGCGATCACTTGTGAAGAAAATCTATAACAATTACTGAAGATGAAGTGCCTAGGAAGCTGCTCAAAATCCAAATTAATTGACTTCAGATGCTTACAACCATGAGCATTCAGGAATTCTAGACTGTTGGGAAGCTGTGGCAATTCTCGTATGGCGGTTCCACCAACATATAGTTTTTTCAAGTTTCTCGGGAAACCCATAATTTTCTCAAGCTCTGAACAGCCCGACAGATAAAGAACTTTGAGAGATTCTAAACTGACCATGTCAGGAAGGCCTCGCAAATTGGAACAATATTTCATATTCAAGCAGACAAGCTTGCCCATAACATGATTATTTGAGGTAACTGTAGCTAGATTTGTTACACACTCCAAATCGATATGCTCAACATCCGAGAAGTTTTCTAGAAGATTCCAAAGCTTTTTCCGGTCCAGCTTAACCTTGGGGGGATGGGTCGCATTGAATATTGGTATTTCCCTTATACGAGTTCCTTGGAGATGTAATTCCTCAATATTTGGTGGAACCCCTGAGAAACATTTGATCTCTGTGCAACCTGAGAGATTTACTACCCGGAGATTCTGTAATTGACTCGTGTCTGGAAATCTTTGCAATCCTGTACAGCCTTGAAGATCAATTAGCTCGATATTTTGAGCATATATTAGTATGTCACATTCAACTAGCTGTAAAGAATGAGAAAGAATGAGCCTCTTTAACATCACAAGGTCCTGAAAATATAAAAAATTGAAAATGAATGAAACAGTAATGTTATAAGCGAAGTTGCAGATAAATACCCAGACTTAGTCAGCCTACCTTGACTCTTGTCCCGAGTTTATGAAGCTGGCTGTAAGGCATACTGAGCTTAACAAGGTGTCCAAAGTCAAAATCTTGAGGCAAGGATTGCAAAGGGTAGTTCTCCCAGTGGAGGAGCCTTAGCTCATAAGGCAGAGAATCGAGGCCCTTTGGAAAATTGAGTCCAGAAATATATTTAGAGCATGAATTGTATATCTTTAGGAATTTGAGATTAAACATATTCTTGAATGCATCGTGTTTGACATCAAATTTCACGTTTGAAGTGTCCAGGAATATGCTTTCGATGTGTTCAGCGACCTGAGAGAACAAGAGAAATTGATAGATCAATAAGTTAGGCTCGCCTTAATAGAACAACTCAGGTAATGCATATAGTAGAATTTGACAGACCAGACCAGATTTAGGCATTGCTTTGGTTTCTCCACTTCCTTCAAGTTCATCATATTCTAGCAGATATCTGATTCTGGAAGGTTCCCACATTCTGGTGCAGGTCTCAATTTCTCCATTGAAGATTTCTTGGCAGGTGTCTTGGATCAAATTATTCATTTGCACTGTGTTTTCTGAGATAGTTAACACACACTTGTCCACAAGAACATCTATTGCAAGACGTGGAAAGTAATGAGATTCCTCAAGCAGCTGCATCACATAATTGACAGTTTCTCCCTTGAAGAAAAAAGCAATGTCCAAAACAATGTTCTTCTCATTGTCGCTAAGTGCACTATAAGCGTTTTTTAGCACATCCTGAATCTTTAAGGGAGGACAATGCTTGAGCTCGAAGAATGCAGTCTCCATTTCTGACTTCTTCCCCATTAGCTCTCGGCCGTAAATGCTGAGAGCTAACGGGTTTCCATTAACATAGTCAATCACCTTCATTGACAGTTTCCTGTCATTCTGCTCTGGCTCGTTTATTCCAAATACGCTTTGGGAGAAAAGCTGCAGAGCCTCGTGCACATTTAAACCTTGAACCGTGTATATTTGATTGATCTGACAAAAGGCAAACACTTGTTTATCAACGGAGGTTATGATTATAAGGCTTCCGGAACCAAACCAATCAAGCCTTTTAAGGAAGGACTCTGCAGCAAGGGAATCGCGCACATCATCTAAAACAACAAGAATCCTTTTATCGTATAATTTGTCCCTATGGAGGGTCGGTCTCATAATATACGAACTTTCTATGTCAAACTCATCCTTTAGAATTTTACCAATTCTTTCTTTGAGCAAACGGTGGAGTCCCTCCTTATGAAAAGCTTCATCAAAGTTCTCGATGAAGCAAGAAGCATCATAATCAGTGGACATGTGATTAAAGACTGCTTTAGCAAGCGTCGTCTTGCCTATGCCAGGCATACCCCAAATTCCTATGCTTCGGATGTCCCTATGTTGCTTGTAAAGCAACTTTTCTATCTCTAGTAGCCTCGCGTAAATTCCAACTCGTTCTGCAGGATAAAGCTTCCCATAAACATCTCTGACGATCTCTTCCACTAGTTCGGAGTCCGTGAGTACATTATTGCTTAAGATCCTGCCCAAGAAAGGAAAAACAACTACCCTCTATTATTCAACAATCACTTCAAATATGTTTTATTTCAACTAAAGTCTTTTAATTGAACAACAAACTAAAAATTTAACCAAAAAAATTTCAAATCAATGCATATACACAAAGTAATCTCTTAACAACAATTCCAGCAATGAAAATGTAAAGGTGTCTTTAGTTCATCACATAACTCCAAAATTATCTGAGTTTCACTTGGATTATTCAAAATTTGATTGCCTAATTATATATACACATATGATATAAGTCTAGCGGTTTATATGATTAGTACATTTACTTGTTTTTGACAAAAGAAAAAAGTATAATGTATACGAACTTTGATTGGTGGCTGGTTAATTTTTCGGCCTCCAGCCAACTATTGGCCCACCCGTAAACTCGGGTCAACGAATCGACGCCGTAGAAGACTGGAACCACCACGTGGCCGTTGTTTTGCCAACCCTGGATAACCTTTAAGAACTTAGGAAACCAAGGATCGTAGAACTCCACCTCGTCGGAAATAACCACCACCAAAACCCTAGCCCCATCTGTCAACGGCTGATTCTGTTTAATGGAGAAGAACTTGGTTTCCTGCAATCCGCACGCATCCACAAACACAGATATGCCTTCCCGGCGTAAAGCGGCCGAGAGGTGGCTGACAAGGGAGTGCAGTACTGTTTCCTCGCAGATGATGTTGACGCTGTGACTACAGTCGGCCTTAATCGACGGCGTTACACGAGCAGCTGGTGGTTCCATCTCTCTTTCTCCAAATCATCACTCTCATCTATCTATTCTTAACACACAAAAAGAAATTGAAGGTTTCCCAGAATATGCCAATACTATTTTATTTTCTCTCCTTTTCGTATATTAATATTTGAGATTTCTTATTTAATAATATTGAAACAAGTTGTTCAAATGCAATGGTAAAATTCAAAACTAAAGTGTTTAAAATAATATTTCTAGAGTTTAAAAATATTCTAATGTGTTTGACAATTAAAATTAGAATAATCAAAACATGTAATAACTAATAAGTAAGTAACTTACTAACGACTACTTGGAAATAATTATAGTTGGTAATAAGTAGAATATAATTAAAAAATTAAAAGATAATTTTGGTGAGAAAAATATGTGTAATTCTTTTAATACTACTAAAAGATTCGAGTTTGGGTTACTAAATTTTTTAAATTTTACGTTGTATTGTTTTATTTTGTGTTTAAATTATATAATTTTTTGATTGTTAGTTTTAATATTTTTTCTGCGGTATATCGTCTTATATATTAATATTGAAGTTTAATTTGTTTTCATATATTATCGAACTTTAAGAAAAGATTCGATTGAATGTTTAGGTGCAAAAATTAGAAAACGACTCAATTAAAACAACAAATATGTATTTCAAAAATATTAACATAGATAATATTGGGGATTGACTTTAAAAAAAAAAACAGAAGGTTTTCATTATTAGATTTTTTTTTAAAAAAAAGTGGTTGAATAATTAAATCAAACTTTGAACATTTGAAAAAAACCGAGTTAAAGTCTCTATTGTTTCTACCAATTGCCCCTTTTGTCAACTTTTCTAGTGGAATCACCAGTCTATCAACTGATCTTTGGGATGTTGAACCTAATGGTTAGAACTTGGAACCACATCTAGATTTTGTAATTTCGTTATACGGTAACAATCCCGTTTTTATGGTTTTTTTTTTAAGGAATAATTTTTTATCTAAATAATAAACTAATAAACTACATATAATAAACTAATAGACAAACAAAAACTTATGTCGGATTCTTGGTGCTTAAAAGAAAAATATAATTTTGGTGTGTGTGTTTTTTTCTTTACAGATTAGTTTTGATGTTTTTTTGTAAATCATTTGTATTGTCTCTATTTTAGTAATTTTACATCTTCCTATTCAACCATCATTTTTTTACAGCAATCTGTCATGGGCTTGTTTTCAAAAGATCGTGCATCGGTCGACAATCTCAATATTATCCGACCAACTTTTCTACCATCGACCATCTCCAACTAGTTTTGTCCTGCTTTGAGCTTATTAGGTGATTGACTTTAAATCACGACCAGTTTGTGCAGGAATGGCCTAATCTCCTCATCTGTGTTTGATCCTCAATTAGTAATAAAGACTCAAACTCTACCCAAATTGTTCTGTCTAACTCCAAAATAATTCCTCCAACCTGAGTCATCCATGCCCTTCACTAAAGCACATTCACCTGCTCCAGTGAAATGGCCCAGCGGAAGCCACGCAACTGTCATGATACATCCCAACAAAAGGGTCGTGACAAACCGCAACCATTTCTATAGAATTTTGCATCCCTTAAAACTAGTCAATGCATGTATGGCATCAGTTACATATATAACAAAATTTTACAAACAAAAATAGCAAGATTCACCTCAAAAATTAAAGGGATTGAAGTATTTTGACGTTGTATAATCTTGTAGCTAATCTCGTTATTGGTTCGATGACATAAAAATTTGCTATTAAAGTTCGACGACTTATATTGGATTTTGGAGTTGTAGGATTAGCCGTGGCCCGTGGTAGCATCTACAGTTGTTGTGTATTAATTTTGATTTCTGACTAAACCATACTTTATCACAATTCCAGCATCCACTTGCGTATGACAGATGTTTTGTTCACTTAAAGATTTTGAAAATTCCAAAGGCGAGTTTATAGTCATTAAGAATCAAAGAAACGTCCGAGGGCATTAATTGGTGGAGGGCCTATAAAGATGAGACGAGGGGACCAAATTGTAGAAATAGTAACGGGTGGACCTAATAATAAATGGTAGTGATACCAAATTACCAATCGTTAAATAGATTTCTTCCCTAGGTAGAGCACAAATGGGTTGGTAAAGTCAATGATGCACGGAATCGTCCACGAGATTTACATACGTCTATTTTAATAGCATCTCTAATGTGCACTTTTATTTTTTTCTATTTTAAAGATATTTTTTTTAATGTATAACTGTAAAATAGAATTTTCTTTAAAATAAATAACTCTTAGTTTTTACTTTTTACTTTATATATAAAGTAATTTCCATTTTTTTTATTTTAGAGGAAACTCTATTTTTAAAAAATACATTGCAGCAACATTAATTATATTTCTTCTAAAATAGAGTTGTTTCTAAAATATAGAAAAAAGAAAAGTATGCATTGGAGATGCTTTTATATATATTGGCTATTTTGAGGGTTTTTCACAAAACCTAAAGAAGAGAAATGTAGTACAATTTTCAATAATATATCATGTATATTTATGAATATAATAATGAAATACTTTTTCTCTTCTACAAAGATTAATGATGTGGGTTTTTTTCTTATTCCACAGAGATTGATTTTTTGAATCAATATTATTATTATTTTTATTCATGACTAATAGAGAAGAAAGAAGTAGAATTGATATTATTAAACAAACAAAATATTAATTAAAAAATGTAAAATTTCTCCTTTTTTTAATTTGTATGAAAAACCTACAACATCAAATATTGTGAAACCAAATTAGTATATCATACTATTAGATGATTTTAATATTATATATAATATAATTACTAATTATATTGAAGAAATCCAAATTTGTTAATATCTTAATCAAAAAGTTAAAACCATATCTAGTATATACAAAGAAGAGAGAAATAGTGTCATTTAGTGATCATAATATGAATGGAAAAAAATAAAAATAAAAAAAATACAGCATCTATAGACTAAAATCTATGTGTATGAATAAAATATATAACCATCGAATTGTTCATAGTTTGGTTAGGTGAACACAACCATTACACACAATTTAAAATATATTCAACTAGCTAGGTTAGGTGAACCACCCAGTTTAATTTGTACACTATATTCGATAGAGCGTTGTCGTATATACTTTTTTTCTTTATAGATGTGCGGTCGTATTTGCATAGTTAATGCTGGTCAAAAATGATAATTATGTATCGTTGTGCTGCTATATGAGGTAATGCTTTAACAATTACTAATCACAAATGTAATATTTAAAACGTTATTCTTAACTTTTCTTACAGTTTTTGTGTACTATTCTGTATACCCGAGTGAACCAATTATTTTATTCAAAATTAAATATGTTATTTTACTTAGACTGAATTTATAAAGAAAGTTTAAGAATTTTTAACCACGTATTTGGTTAATGGTTTAAGTAGGTTGCATCCATGTGTTCTCTAGTTTAATTTTTCGGTAAAAACAATGTTTTACGCCATGTCATAAAGTATTAACAAAGATTGGTCTCGGTCTCTCGGATCGTAGAAGGAGATTAACAAAAATTTGAGAATTATTTATCCTATCCCGAGTTGTTTTCTATTATGAGTAATGAAATTGTCTTCTGTCTCACTATTCATCCGTTTTCGGAAAAGAAAAAAAAAAATAGCCACTAAAAGATTAGAACTATAATAATACTGTATTGTTTACTAAAAACTTGAGTGTTAAAAGATTTGTAATTAGCATACTACCATCCATAATAGTTACTTGTAATACCATGAACTATTACTTTGTTATCAATATTTCATTTAAAATCTTTTTTGTTCTTTTGATACAGAAAAAATTAGTTATTGAATTTGAAAGTTCCATTGACTTATCCTTTGAGATAGTCCTAAAGTCGATGGCAGAACAGAGGCTAATTTCGAGTCTTTCAGTTTTGAGAGCACTAAAGCCAGATAGAAATGACAAGCTCCTCCTCCTGGGTGAAAACGGACGGTGAGACACCCCAAGATCAAGTGTTCATTAATTTCCGTGGAGTCGAACTGCGCAAGAACTTCGTCAGTCATCTGGAGAAGGGCTTAAAAAGGAAAGGGATCAATGCCTTCATAGACACAGATGAAGAGATGGGCCAAGAGTTGAGTGTTCTGCTCGAAAGAATAGAAGGTTCGAGGATCGCGCTAGCCATTTTCTCTCCAAGGTACACGGAGTCAAAATGGTGTTTGAAGGAGCTTGCGAAGATGAAAGAAAGAACGGAACAAAAGGAGCTCGTGGTGATTCCAATCTTCTACAAGGTACAGCCCGTCACTGTTAAAGAATTGAAGGGAGACTTCGGGGATAAGTTCAGGGAGCTGGTGAAGTCTACTGACAAGAAGACGAAGAAAGAATGGAAGGAAGCTTTACAATATGTTCCATTTTTAACCGGCATCGTGTTGGATGAGAAAAGGTAAACAACTCCTTCTATTACTTATTGATCTATAAAAAGCTATGATTATGTCATCTCACTCAATTAGTGTTAGCAGCGATGAGGACGAAGTCATCAATATAATTATCCGAAAGGTTAAAGAAATACTAAATAGACGTTCAGAGGGTCCTCCTTCTAAATGTTCTGCACTACCGCCCCAAAGACACCAGAAACGTCATGAAACCTTTTGGGGAATCGAGCTCCGAATTAAGCAACTAGAAGAAAAGTTACGTTTTGGGTCGGACGAAACAACTCGTACCATCGGTGTTGTTGGGATGCCCGGTATAGGTAAAACCACTCTCGCTACGATGCTATATGAGAAGTGGAATGATAGATTCCTGAGACACGTGTTAATCCGTGATATCCATGAAGCTTCAGAGGAAGACGGGTTAAATTACTTGGCCACGAAATTCTTGCAAGGTTTATTGAAAGTTGAGAATGCCAACATCGAGTCCGTACAAGCTGCTCATGAAGCTTACAAAGATCAGTTACTCGAGACCAAAGTCCTTGTTATTCTTGACAATGTCAGTAACAAGGACCAAGTTGATGCTCTTCTTGGCGAACGCAACTGGATTAAGAAAGGAAGCAAGATTCTCATTACTACAAGCGACAAGTCATTGATGATACAAAGTTTGGTCAATGATACTTACGAAGTCCCTCCATTAAGCGACAAAGATGCCATAAAACATTTTATACGTTACGCATTTGATGGTAACGAAGGAGCTGCTCCCGGCCCCGGGCAAGGAAATTTCCCCAAGTTGTCGAAAGATTTCGTGCATTATACTAAAGGAAATCCACTAGCTCTCCAGATGTTGGGTAAGGAGCTTTTGGGGAAAGATGAGAGTCACTGGGGCTTAAAACTAAATGCATTGGATCAACACCATAACAGTCCACCTGGACAAAGCATTTGCAAGATGCTTCAAAGGGTCTGGGAAGGGAGTTATAAAGCACTGAGTCAAAAAGAAAAAGATGCACTTCTTGACATAGCTTGCTTCAGGTCGCAAGATGAGAATTACGTAGCGAGTTTATTGGATTCAGATGGCCCTAGTAATATATTGGAAGATCTCGTGAACAAGTTCATGATTAATATTTATGCTGGCAAAGTAGATATGCATGATACATTGTATATGCTCTCCAAGGAACTTGGTCGAGAAGCTACTGCTACAGATAGAAAGGGGCGGCATAGGTTGTGGCACCATCACACCATAATTGCTGTGCTGGACAAAAACAAGGTAACACTAAAACTGTTTGTTTTTTAACATATGTTTGCTTTTATATTTACAGTTTCTTTAGTGAAACCATGACCTATAGGATCCAATACAATGAATGATCACACCAGTTATTCACGTTTTGAAAATGTGATTTTATCAGCTTACATTGACTTACCTTCTTGCATAGATGATATGCATGATACTTTCAAGGTTGTCTAGATTCATTTGTAATTTGTATTGTTATTTGCCATTGGTCAACAGGGAGGTTCTAATATCAGGTCTATTTTCCTTGACTTGTCTGATATTACAAGAAAATGGTGCTTCTATCGCCATGCTTTTGCCATGATGAGGGATCTAAGATATCTCAAAATCTACAGCACTCATTGTCCTCAAGAATGTGAAAGTGACATTAAATTAAACTTCCCCGAAGGACTCCTGCTACCGTTGAATGAGGTGCGATATCTCCACTGGCTGAAATTCCCGTTAAAAGAAGTTCCACAAGATTTCAACCCGGGTAATTTGGTTGACCTTAAGCTTCCTTATAGCGAGATTGAACGAGTTTGGGAAGATAACAAGGTTTGTAACAATACACTAGTTGCTTTCTCTTTTATTGGTCCAACTTAGGGTGTTGTCTGACTCTTTGTAATGATTGTTGTTCATTGCCCCAGGATGCACCAAAATTAAAATGGGTAAACTTAAATCACTCAAAGAAGTTGAACACTTTGGCAGGGTTAGGAAAAGCTCAAAATCTTCAAGAGCTAAATCTTGAAGGTTGCACGGCATTGAAAGAGATGCATGTGGATATGGAAAATATGAAGTTTCTTGTTTTCTTGAACCTGAGAGGATGCACAAGTCTCAAGTCTCTTCCAGAGATTCAGTTGATCTCTTTGAAAACTCTCATCCTCAGTGGCTGCTCAAAATTTAAAACCTTTCAGGTTATTTCAGATAAGCTGGAAGCACTATACTTGGATGGAACTGCAATAAAGGAACTTCCTTGTGACATTGGGAGACTCCAAAGACTTGTTATGTTGAACATGAAAGGCTGCAAGAAGCTGAAAAGGCTCCCTGACAGTCTTGGTCAGCTGAAAGCTCTTGAAGAACTTATCCTCTCTGGTTGTTCAAAGCTCAATGAGTTTCCAGAAACTTGGGGAAACATGAGCCGCTTAGAGATCTTGCTTCTGGATGAGACAGCTATAAAAGATATGCCGAAGATACTCTCCGTGCGTCGTTTATGCTTAAACAAGAATGAAAAGATCAGCCGCCTTCCAGATCTCCTCAATAAATTTTCTCAACTTCAATGGCTTCATTTGAAGTATTGTAAGAATCTTACACATGTTCCACAGCTTCCACCAAATCTTCAGTATTTAAACGTTCATGGTTGTAGCTCACTGAAGACAGTTGCAAAACCGCTGGTATGTTCTATACCGATGAAGCATGTCAATTCCTCGTTCATTTTCACTAACTGCAATGAATTGGAACAAGCTGCAAAGGAGGAAATTGTAGTATATGCTGAAAGGAAGTGTCATTTGCTTGCTAGTGCGCTTAAACGATGCGATGAGGTATCTCTATTCCTCTCCCTTGAGAGTTTTCTTTTGCGTAGTGGAATTGAGGTTAATGGTATATCCCCTTTGTATAACTTTGCAGAGTTGTGTTCCTGAGATTTTGTTCTGCACTAGCTTTCCTGGATGTGAAATGCCTTCATGGTTTAGTCACGATGCAATTGGATCTATGGTGGAGTTTGAATTACCTCCTCACTGGAATCACAATAGGCTTTCTGGGATAGCCCTATGTGTTGTTGTCTCATTCAAGAACTGTAAAAGTCATGCCAACTTGATAGTCAAGTTCTCTTGTGAGCAAAATAACGGAGAGGGCTCTTCCAGCAGCATTACTTGGAAGGTTGGAAGTTTGATTGAACAAGACAACCAAGAAGAAACAGTTGAATCAGATCATGTCTTTATTGGCTACACCAACTGCTTAGACTTCATAAAACTTGTTAAAGGCCAAGGTGGTCCTAAATGTGCTCCGACCAAAGCATCCCTTGAGTTTAGTGTGAGAACTGGTACTGGTGGGGAAGCTACGCTTGAAGTTTTGAAATCCGGTTTCAGTTTTGTGTTTGAACCTGAAGAGAACAGAGTTCCATCCCCAAGGAATGATGATGTAAAAGGTAAAGTAAAAATCAACAAAACTCCAAGTGCTAATGGTTGTTTCAAGGATCAAGCAAAAGGTAATGAATCTCCAAAGGGCCAGTGGCAGACTTACATTGAAAACTCTAGCACTAACATCCCAAGTGAAGCTCATTCTTCCCAAAAAACTGGTTTTGGTTCCACTCTTTTGTGTTAAACTCATAGATTGCCTCTGTTTTCACACTATTTATTCTTTCGAACTCTCTGTATTTGTATCTTCATTGTGTATTTCTCCAGATGATTTGACTTAAGCTTTTAAGGTGTCAGGGTTTAATGGGTTCAACGGGATGTACTCTGTATGCGTGCTTTATGAAATGTATAGCCATTGATGTTGATCTTGGAATTGACTCCATAAACATGCAATGCAAGATAAATCGATCTTCTAAATTTCTCCTGGGACTAGACCGATACAAGATAGATTCAAGAATCAGAGTGATCAACCCATAACTGATATAAACATTTCTAAAAATGTTTTTGCTGAAACTCTTCATCAAACACACTTTAGATCACTTGGCTTAAAAATCTACAATAGAGTGTTTAGACCAAGTGTTGCACTATGGTGAGCAGAGCACATTGCCGTTTCACCTGAATCCAATCTAAAGGGAAATTTTAAAATTCCAATAATGCGGTATACTATACCGTACTCTTTAGAAGCTACATTCCCATTGCTATGGCAGCAAACAGAGCATTTGACAACAACTCCAGCATCAACCGCCACAAAACAGATACCATTGTGCTTTCATTTTCACATATCAAACTTAAACTCTTGTCATCCCAATTCAATTACTACTTGCAGAAATTAATGAGACCCAAAAGGAAAAAAGCAATTATAGAGAAGCAACATAGATGACAATGACGAGAGCTATAAACTATAAAGTTGAGACCTTTAAACTCAAAAACAGAGGAGAAAGGTTGAAGCTTTATAAATCGCAAATTTGGTCCATTCATTCACCAATCAAACACAAACAAACCCAACAACAAACATCAGAAAACTGAAAACACAGTAAACAACAACAAAAGTTCTCAAACTAGATTACAACCAAATCAGCAGATAACTCATACCAACTAGGCAGCGCCTGAAACCAAATCTCCCGCAGCAGTGGCAGCACCACCGTCGTCAGAAGCGAGAGTGAACGGACTCCATTCCGCCGGAAGAGGAGGAAGAGGAGCGTAAACAGTAGGCTTTCTCTTAATGTCCCAAGGCTGAGTCTTCTTCGGCCTCGTCTTCCTGTGATGAGCCGTCGATTTCTTCTGTGGCCTCGACGAACACTCTATCACCATCCCTAATCCTCCTCCATTACCCAATTTTGGAACTTGAAATTGGCGGAGAACCGGAGAAGCAGCAACGGTGACGATTCCGGTACCAAAGATCGCTGACACAGACATGGTTTCCTTATCTTTGTGCAAGTGAAAGTGAGTTTGAGCCTCTTGCTTCGGATTAGAGAAGAACTTCATATCTTCGTTTTCGTTTTTCCTGGGCTTTTTTATTGGGCCTTTGAGGTGTCTATTGGGCCTTTGTATATAGTTATGTAACTCGTTATGCTGCAAGCCTGCAGGCTGCAACAATCTATAAGATAAGAAGAGAACAAAAATTAAATTATTAGTGGCATCGAACTTTTTGTTGCTTAAACGTATCGAACTGTATAACCTCGTTAATTAAAGGAATTTAAGAATAGAGTAGCTGATTAAAAATGTATATTTTGCAATTTGTAAAGATGTCATGTATGATGTATACAGAGTTTTAAATGTTTTCTTTAACCTTAAACCAATAATGCTACAAGTGACTACGAGATAAGGTCTTTTGAATCACTTCTACAATAAAATACATTATTTCGGATTCTGCATCTTTTAATACTACACAAAAAAATACTTTTTTTATTAGTTTGAGTTTTAGGATTTATTTATATTCAAAGTATGCTTATTAAATTAATAAATTTGAATTTTCTTAACTTTGTTGTGTAATTTTTTTTTTCTTTTTTTTATAAACAAGACACGATTCATAGTCAATCCTTATTATGCGAAGTAACACGACTTAGTAGAGTCAAACTCTGGTAAAAAAGGTAGAATCAAATGGATTTAACTACTTAACTAAAAACATATTCTCATTTATGGTGTAATTTAGTTATCGAATTTGAGGAAGAAAACTAACTTTTTGTTTCAAAAAAAACACTATAAAAATGTTTATGTTATCATTGCTTCCTCTCTTTTAAAAAAGAAAATAAAATTAAGCTAGCGAACATTTATGTGAACTGACATTCGAAGACATCCATTCTAGTGGCTTTTAGGGTTTTTCAATGCTGCCAAAGCGACCAATAAATATATTTGTCCAAAACCTGTCTAATACTTATGGTTAATAATGTATTATACCTCAATAACAAGCCTAAGTTAGGCTTCAAACTAGCTACTATCACCAACCTAACCAATTTCACATTATATCAAAATAATCAATTGTCAGCGAAAATTGCGATTGCCATGAAAATTACTCTTCTTTACGTAGACTCAAAAACATTTACTAAAATTATGGCCCAAAATAAGATTACTTTCTTCTACGTGACTAGCATTATCCAATACATTCACCAAATCCACGTGCATCGGATTATCACCCCTTATTTTGTTGTCGACAAATTTGATTCTTTGGGTTCTTTATTTACAATAATAGTACTACGTATCTCTATATCAACAGCTCAGCCACTCGATTACACTAGTACGAAGAGATTCTGTTGGTTAGATCAAATTAGGTATCACAAACCTACGGTACCCATTGTTGCATTAGTATATAGTTTCGCAAACCTTATCCTTATCTTAGCACCGTTGAAATTATAACCGCGAGATAACACTTATCTGACTCTTTTTTTTCTAATCCCACTTATATATCAATCAATTTCATTCATTTTTAGAATCACGAAATTTGATTATTTGTCTTAAGTACGAGTCATCAACCATGGATAGTTAAATAGTTTTTTTTTTTTTAACATCTTGTTTTATTTTATTAGAATTGAAAGAAAGATTACATAGTTATTAGACACACACATATAACCAAAAGATGATTTAAGTTTAAGAAGAAGATACAATCGAACAAGTGAATTAAACAAATTAAATAGTTATACACGATATAACACATACATACATATATATAACACATACATACATATATATATATATATTTGTTTACAATATTATTTGATGGTTTTATATAAACAAATATTAGTCTATTTACAGGTAAGTGTCTTGTATAAAGGCCTAATTTGAGCCAGTTTTAGTCATGTGATTGCATTACATCGAGAAGAGAACCATATATGAATCGATTGCTCTCGTCCGTTTGCACTTTGCATTATTGCGTTATTTTGTTTTCTTGGAATTAGAGTTTGTATTTTGTACTGCACTAGCCATGCCAGCTAAATGAATATACCAGGAATCTTTTGGATACTTTTTTTGTTTATCAATATTTTTATTTCGGACCTTAATTAAAGGAAATTGATCTTGGTCGGAAATATTTATATATTATCTAGAAAATTTTAAAAGATACGTAAAACAAGCTTTTCCTTTATGAAAAACGATCGATTATTATTTAATAGAAATGTATAATAATTTCATGTTAAAAAATGTTAACAGTTTTCAATAGAAATATCGGTTACGTTGCATAAATATTTATCTGACTACAAAGTAACGTTGTGTCAATATAGAGTAAATGACATAACTCCTAAGAATACAAAAGGAATAACTACTTGTCATGAATATTGGAATAAAGACTTATAACGTATTTTCAACTATCTCAAATCATGATGAATACAAAGTAGCCGGCGGTTTTTTCACTAAAAAATAAAAGATGGCGGTCCAAAATTTTATCAAATTAATGATCTTTAATTTTTGTTTGCATCATTTATTAAATTCTCATGTGTATTCTTTAACGATGCAATATAAAAATTACAAGCAAATCATAAGAATGTGGATATGACGACTATGTTTGAAAAGTCGTGATCGGTTGAGATTGCGTTGCAAAGTGGTCTACTCAGCCAAAATACTTCTTAATCACATCAATCGACCTTCAGGTTTGGAGTTTTCTCCATTTTCAATTTTTTCGAATCCTAGTTTTATTAATTTTATCAATCACATGTCCATATTTGATAACTGATATATAACCATACATAATATATAAATAATCAATTTCTTTTTAGGCCTAAAACATTAGGCAATGTCCAGATTTTGATGGCCGTAAAAAATTATTAAGTAGTATTGTTTTTTCGGGAAAGCAATGAATGACCTAAGTTGGTGATTAATTCAACCATTATACGAACACCATTGCAACACAATCTCACTCACTTTGATAGTTATGGTTTTTTTCTATTAATACTTTATGCTGACTACTTTTCATCGAATATTAACTATAATAGCAACATTATGAACTACATTAATCCTCAACTCCTTGTTATTGTCACAAATATCATGACACGTGTGATTTGCATGCCTCGCGACGATTACACTAGAAAATTGGACTCCAAGTTGGACCATAGAAAAATAAAAACACTACATACAAATTGTAGTAACATGAATATCTCGTAAAACCAATAATAGTAGATATAGAGTTCTTTAAAAACACTTTATCAACTTCGATTTTTCCTCCTTGTGTGAATAATTGAATATAACCTCCCCCACTTAATATATTTCGCATAAAAAGACAATACTTTCCCCTACCCACATCCGCATGAAATAAAAAGGAATCTTTTATTTTCCGAAATATTAACAATTCAAAACTTCCACACAAAAAAAAAAAAACTACAATTTTCTCATTATTATATCAGAAAACCTAACACACCTCATTATTGTTCCACTTCATACCCATTTGCTTCCTTGAATGGCAAGTCTCTTCTCCTCACGTCTCGGCTCTCAATCTCTTTCTCTCCTCATCAACATCTTCTTCATCTTTCTCATCTTTCTCCATTTCGCTTCACAAACTCCTCCTCCCTCCGGATCCATCCAAACCTTAAATTCCTTTGCCGGCGGTGACAGTGACAGCTGCAGCGGAGGACTCGCCAGCCTTGACGACCACCGTTCCAAGTGTTCTTACATAAGATCTCAATCAAAATGTGGCCCACAAGGTTACATAGACTATCTCAAGATTTTCTTCTGCATCTTCGGACAATCCCCTGTTTTGGGCCATCTAGTTTTATCCGCCTGGTTGTTTGTTCTGTTCTACTTGCTCGGAGACACGGCCGCGAGTTACTTCTGTCCTTCTTTAGACAGCTTATCTAAGGTTTTGAAGCTGTCTCCTACAATGGCTGGAGTCACGCTTCTCTCTCTTGGCAACGGTGCGCCTGATTTGTTCTCAAGTGTTGTCTCCTTCACAAGATCGAATAATGGCGATTTTGGGCTCAACTCTATTTTAGGCGGTGCGTTCTTCGTCTCTAGCTTCGTTGTTGGGACGATTTGTGTGTTGATTGGATCTAGAGATGTCGCTATCGACAGAAATAGCTTTATCCGCGACGTGGTTTTTCTTCTTGTCGCTCTTTGCTGTCTCGGTTTGATCATCTTCATAGGCAAAGTAACCATTTGGGTCGCTCTCTGTTATCTCTCCATTTATCTCCTCTATGTAGGGTTTTTATCGGTTTCACATTTCTTTGACCGCAAGAAACGTATGTCCGATCAGATTCTTCGTAGCAGAGAAGATTTGGCCGAGATGGGTGTTTCGTTGCTAGGCTATATAGCAGAGGAGAAGCTGGCTTTGCCAGAGAAAACAACTCAAGAATTCAAGATTGTGTTTGAAGATTCTCCAAAAAGGCACCGATCTTGCTTCTCGGTGCTAGTGAGCATAATTGGACTACCTCTATATCTCCCCAGGCGGCTCACAATTCCCGTCGTTTGCGAAGAAAAATGGTCAAAGCCTTGCGCTGTGGTTTCCACGGCCATCGCTCCTGTTCTACTAACCGAACTTTACTGTTCTCATTACAGCGGGTCACAAAGAAACCTAATCTTGTACATAATATCCGGATCTATCGGGCTAATCGTCGGTATCTTAGCTTACTTGACGACAGAAAAATCACATCCGCCGAAGAAATTCTCATTAGTTTGGCTTCTAGGAGGCTTCACGATGAGTGTGACATGGACATACATGATAGCACAAGAGCTAGTCTCATTGTTAATATCCTTAGGTAATATCTTTGGTATAAGCCCATCCGTGCTAGGACTAACCGTCCTAGCTTGGGGAAATTCTCTAGGCGATCTTATCGCGAATGTGACCGTGGCGTTTCACGGAGGCAACGATGGTGCTCAGATAGCACTTTCCGGATGCTACGCAGGCCCGCTATTCAACACGGTAATTGGACTAGGTGTGCCACTTGTCATCTCCTCGTTGGCCGAATACCCCGGGGTCTACATCATTCCTAGTGACAATTCGTTGCTTGAGACACTAGGGTTCTTAATGGTAGGCTTGCTTTGGGCACTTGTGATAATGCCAAAGAAGAAGATGAGACTTGATAAGCTTGTCGGTGGGGGCTTACTCGCTATTTACCTCTGTTTCTTGTCCTTGAGGTTGGCTAGAGTTTTCGGAGTCCTTGATACCGACCGGTGAATTTTATAGTAATGTAAATTTTGTTTTATTTGTTTTTGTAATAGTAGTTAATTCTTAAAGAAAAAAATTGCAAATAGGTCAAATTTGTGGGTCTTAATTTATTCCTTAAATGAAAAGATACTTTGTGCATAGTTGAATTACTATCGAGAGGGATGGCTAAATTTGTTTTGTTGCTGAACACTCATTTTCTGTCAAACTCACTTAGTACCTCACTAAAATTAAAAAAGCTTTGGATTGTTGTTCTAGGTTCATTGTTCATGGATTGTAAATAGATACGACATCATTAATACTAATATGCGGTCTAATTGGAATTCACAGTAATTGTTCATTTGATTATTTAAATGAATCTTATCTTCGTTATGATATAAGGATGTCATTTTCTTGAACTTATAAACTTACCGATCAAGATTCTTAAACATCTGAAGATTTTCTAGTCCTGAATATTAGCTACTAAATTTCATGTATAGTCTGATCTGATAGGTAAAATAATAAATATGATCAATTACGCTTTATGATCTTCTAGTTAATTTATGACTATAATCAAATAAAATAATAAATTTGATTATTTATAAATAATAAAGAGATTACGCTTTATGATCTGATCTAATTGTTCATTTGATTATTTGGTCGAATGAGACGCTTTATGATCTTCTAGTTAATTAGATTTTGATGTTTTGAATAATAAATAACGTATGATATCATTGATTTTGATGTTTGGTTGTTTTTTGGTTTAGCTTAGCTCAAGTGCTCAACCTTAATATTCCAAATTTGGAAGAAAAAAAAATCTGATTAATTTTTTTAAAAAAGGTTTCAATTAGGTGAAATTAACCGGAATGTATCAACTACGGCCAAATTTATCATATATGTTTAAATCCCTAAACAATTGTGGTAACGGATGCAAAGTGTCCCATTGCATTTTGAATTATTAGAAAATGGCCAAAAATTGGAGTTATCCTATTTCCAAGGAAACAATTTGCAGACAAGAAAAATGTGCCAAATTATTATGCACACGAGTCATGATGAGATTAGGAATAAAAAACACATCTTATCTTGAGTTCATTGCAAATTGGCAAAAAGAGACAAGCGTTGTCGCTTCAAACAACTCCCACAACACTGGGAACTAAATACACAATTGAAAATAAACAAATATATTGGCAGAAGAAAATACAATTAACGTAGAGATTTTTGAAAACAAAAAAAATATTATCTTAGATAATTTATCTAATATGAGATGGTTTTTTTTTACATTATCCTTATACTGCATGGAGTATAATATGTATGTGTTTACTTGAATGTATGAGCAGAGATTGTTGACTAGTCGAGAATCTGACACCTATCAAAAAACCAGCTACTCAATTTGAACTCCATTACTCTAAAAATTATTCTAAGCTATGCATGTTGTGCGATATCATTGAAACTAGTAATCTTCAGATCAATATTGGTGGTTTCGAACCTTATTTTAAACGACTTTTTGATTTTTCTTGTTTCAACTTGAATTAGAATGATTTCAAATCATACATTTACAATAGATTTGTATATTTCCTCCACGAAACCGAAATTGTATCATATTATGAAAAATCTACGTTACAATCTACATAAAGTTATACATATATATATATCTATACATTACAAAATCGATTCCTTTTACTTGAAGAAGATTATACAAACCCATGTTATGTAAAACGACTATGAGTTGAAATCAAAGTTAGTGAGCATCTCCAACGGTTTGCATAATTCTTAGAGACAATGAAGCCAAGTAAATAACCAAAAGCCCTATGCCCATCACACCACCAAGCCTCATACGGTTACTAAACAGAACCAAGAACGACCATACCAGTCCTGCGACCAGAAATCCAAGACTCTCCAACAAACGAGGATCTGTCTTAATCACAATGCTCAACGGATAAGCCTCCCATGCACATCCCACAAGCGATATCCCGAGAGCAAACAATGTATTGAAGATCGGACCGGCGTAACATCCCGATACAGCCACTTGAGCTCCTTCGTTCCCATCGTGTAGCGCCATTGTCAAGTTGGTTATTAGATCTCCAATTGAATTACCCCAAGCGAGGACCGTTAAGCCTAAGATCGAAGGGCTTACACCGAAAATGTATCCTAGTGAGGTCAAAAGCGCAACTAGCTCTTGTGCTGATATGTAACTCCATGTCATGCTCATTACAAACCCTCCTGCTAACCAAGGCAACAACCATTTCTTTGGTGGGGTTAATTTCTTCGTCGTGGCTCCTGCAATGAAACCAAGAGCTATACCGATCAAACACCCGATGAGATAAACAACCCCCGCCTCAAAACTCGTCGGTTTCCGCTTCCAGTTCCATAAAAACGACAACAGAACCGGGGCAAATGTGACCGAGGCAACAGCTAATGGTTTAGACCATTTGTCTTCACTCACTACAGGAATTGTTAATATCCTTGGCAAGTTGAGAGGCAGAGTGATAGCCCAAATGACCAATCTTTTCCAGTAATAATATCTCTGGTGATCATCATCATCATCAACAATCTGATGCTCTCCATTAACAACACCATCTTCAATTTCCTCAAGACCGTCTCTCTGCAAGATTGGTTCACTAAGACTACCACGCTTATGGATTGACTCAAGATCAGATTCAGCACCTTGATCTCCACCAAATCTCCAAGAGAGAACCACAAAGGCAACATAAACAGCATACAATGAACAAAACCCAAGAGCACCCCAGAAATTGATCTTTCCATAGACCAAAATCAAAGCCAAAGAACCAATAGCAGCACAGAAGAAGCAAATGTCTCTTATAAACGCAGCTCTCTCAATCCTCACACGTCTCTTATGCAACGAAATGCTAATGATCCCAACAACAACACAGGTAACAAAACCAGAACCTCCCACAACAGTGTTGAGACCAACATCATAAGTACCTTTAGATTCTCCCATGAAAGAGACCAAACTTGCAAACAAATCAGGAGCACCATTACCAAGCGACAAAAGAGTAACACCAGCAACAGTTGGTGACAAATTAAGCAGCTTTGAGAGACTTTCAAGAGATGAACAAAAGTACTCAGAGGCCGTATGACCCAATAGATAGAACAAGAGAAGCAACCAGAGGAAGAGAAGAAACTGACCCAAAATTGGGAAACCTTCGAAATTACAGTAGAGAAAAGAGAGGTAATCGAAGAAACCTTGACTAGCACATGGATCAATCGATTTCAGGTAAGCACACTTTGATTTGTAGTCATGAAAGTGCTTCAGGGCACTACAATCATGCTCTGATTTAGGTCTTAGAGCACTTGAATCAACAGGATTCGTGAAGAAACCCAACAGAAGACAAGAGATAACGAGAAGGAATGTGACTGTCAAGTAACCAAAACGGTTTGAAGAAAATGAAAATCCCATCAATCAGCTAAGACCTGGAAACTCAACAAAAAACGAAAAGAAACAAATCAGAACAGAGCAAACGAAGAAACAGATAAAGTTTGGTTTTTTATCAGAGAGTCAAATTGAAAAAGAAGATATTTGGGTTTATTGTTGAGAATCTATAAATGGGTTTACTCCATAAGAACAGATCATGAAGAAAACAGATTAGATAAACACGAACTATACGCGGAAAGAGAAAGATAAAGCACTGACCTTTTTTAATATCTGGAAGATGAAAAAGCAAAAAAGGGATCGAATTTCGAAACGAAGCTTTTAAAGGAGACGAAGCGAAGAAAACACCCACAAACACACAAAACAAACACTTTAACAAGACCTGACGAAGACAAACGTCAGAGACAAAAAAAAACAGAGGATTGAGGAATACTATTTTTTTATATAAAGAATCTGAAAAAAGTTTGTCACTTTGTCATTGCCGTTTTGGGGTTAGGGTGATTTGGGTTTTGGAAATGGCTTATGTGTCGGCTTCACGATGAACTGTGCGTCATTTTCTCTTTCCATTACGTATGCGAAGAATAGGAAGACGAAGGAGGGAGGGTTAGCGAAAGGATACATAAATTTAGAAGCTTTTTCCACAAATTAAATATTACTATAAGGAGCTGACCCAGCAATATTTAGTATTTAGTGCTGATTCCTTAAGCCACTAACTATGGAAAAAATAATATAAATATTCCGGTTTGGTTCGTAATCAGTTACCGGTTTAAGGTTAACTTACATATAAGAAACTAATTTAAAGGATGTGGTCAGTACTGAATTGATGTTTGTTTATTCCAACAAGTAAAACTCTAATCTATAACAGTCATTTTAATCTAATTTTATTAGTTGTGAAATAGTTATTGGTAATTGAGTATAAACCACAACCACCGCCTTTATTCTGTTACTTCCAGTTTACACAAGGCAGAATAACTTGAAATGTAATTAAGAGAAAATTAATTCAATAATTTGGCTTTCTATTAGCTCAAAATTACTTCCTTTATATAAGCTGAAACATCTTAATTCGAACGTATTTTAAGAAATAAGTATACATGGATATTGAATTTCCAAATAGATTGAGACAGCCACGATCATAAAGAGAAAGTTCCCAAAAAGAAAAGACAGAAAGAAACAAGTAGAAGAAGCTAATATAAAAGGAAAGTATAGTGTGACAAGATAAAGTTAATAATGAGGAAACTAATAGTATACTCCACACAGTCACACAAAGATAATTGTATAATGAGGTCGACTGAATAAAGAAAAGAAAAAAAAGTGTGGTCGACTTTTACTACTAAAACGAGAAAGTCGGTCGAAGGATTAGGATTTAGGACACGATTTTTGTAAAAATATTTAGGGAATTTTTCAAATAAAATCGAACAAAATATAAAGATAAGAGGACTTATTACGAGTGTGAATTGCAAATATTAAAAAAGTACCGAGTCATTTAGAGCAACGCGGTCTTCAAACGCGTTTTGTTTTTCTTTACTTTTGTTTACATCTTTGCATTTATTTTGTGATGTTATTCATTGCTTGAGAGCTAAGTGAGTAGAAGCGATCCATTAACACAAGAATCAGCACGTACGTGTACGTCCCCTTCGACGGTGATATTTGTTTTTACCTTTTCTAGTTGATATAAAAATCTTCGTTTACTCATGGAGATCAGATACTATCTAACATCAAACCAACAAATCCTTTAATCTATATATTGTTAGCTATCATTTAAACTTATGCCTTAACATATAAAGTTGTAGACTAGTGTCTGATTGTTTTTTTAAAAACACTCTTTTTAATTGGAGCTGAAATATCTTAAAAGTGAACACTTTTAGCCGACGTCCACCTTTAGACAAGAGGCTGACTCCAAAAAGATGTCCCAAAAATAATTGATGATGGGCATTCATTATGATAAAGTTGGCCCATAATCTTTTTTATGGATCCATTTGTCCAATTCAAATTTATTGATTACTGTCACGTCCCATCCTTTTTGATGTTTATGGGCTCGGTTTAGATACCCGGATATCTTACCGGTATAGTCCGGTTATGGGACCTCAACGAAAACTGAGACATATGAACGGCGATCCCTCCAAAGTTATCACCTACCTTCTCCAATCTCTTTTCGATTTCGAATTTTCCATCTTTCGATTCTCAGTAGTTTCGTCTCAATTTCATAATTCCATTGTAGCCGATAATGAATTCCGCTTTAGATTTTGCTTTTCCGGCTACATTTCCGGTTAAATCGAGTTCTGTTGGCGGACATCGGATTGCTTCCCCTGGATTCAGTTCCCGCTTAAGATTGTGCTCTCTTCCTCCTTCTTCATCTATCAAGGTTAAATCTCTTTTTCCACTTTCTCCCTCTGCTTCGATTTATATCATTTTCAGCTGGATTTTTGTTTAGAATCGTATCAGTGTCTTGTTATTCAAATTTCTGCATCTGAAATTAAGTCACTTGTTGGAATTTTAAAGCTAGTTTTCCAATGGAAATCTGAATCATACAAATCCACTTGTCCTGACTTGTTTAATGTTGATGATGATTGTGACTTGTGAGTACTAGCAATAGTGAGTATCAGTATACAACATTTATATGTTGCTTCCAAAACTCCGAATCCTGTGAAGTTGTATTGTTGCTTAAGTTGTGGCAAAATAGAAACTTTTCTGCAAAAGTTGAGTTATTTTCCCCATTCCAGTGTACTTTCATAGACTTGTCTCATGATGATGATGATGATTATGATCTGTTAGCGTTAGTAACTATAATTAGTGACAGATATATGTTTATGCTATGACTTCAAATGTTGAGTATGATTGCACAACTCAGAACTTGTTTTCCATGTTTGGATTTTCCGGGAAACATCTATACATTAGGGTGACTGAGAAAGTGAAAAAAAAAAAAAGTGAAGCTTATTTCTCCTGGTTTGGATGAAACATTATTTGCTAAGTTGAGAATAATCTTTGGATTCTTAGGCTGAGTCATGTTTAAAAAGAGACGTGCACAGGCAAAGAAGCAGTCTTGAGTCAATGTTCTGTTATGATAAACCAATACCAGAGGAAATAATCGAGGAGCCAGTTGGATTATCCATGTCAGAGAGAGAGATTGGTGATAATCAGCGTTGCACTTGTTGTGAAGCTAAAGGTGCATTGCTTTGTTCCACTTGTTCTGGAACTGGTCTATATGTAGATTCCATTATGGAGAGTCAAGGCATCATTGTTAAAGTCCGTTGCTTAGGTAAGCCTCTCTTATCCTACATGCTCTACTTGTTCTATGCAAATTACCTTCATCTTAACCATTTGTTGCTACTGTTTTAGGTTGTGGTGGAAGTGGTAATATTATGTGCAAACTTTGTGGTGGGCGTGGTCACGTAGGACACTGATGACTCCGTGTTTCACTTGTTTGCACTCATGGTTCTGTTTTACCTATTCGCCACTTTTTCTAGCTCTGATCTTATTGTAAAAGCCTACTTTTTTGAGTTCCATACATAGATTTGTGTTCTTGTACTGATGTAATCTCTAGCTAAACTATGCACAATCTTGTCCCAGACTATTCATTTTCTGTTGTTATATAAAATGGTTTCCTAAGTGGCTGTGACTAAACCATGATTCTCTATCTCTTTTACTGCTCTCTTTTAACTATTTTATGCAATCAGATACATAAAACGGATCAAAGAGCAAGAAAATAAAGCAGGGAAAGGAATCAGAACTGAATCATTCTCATCTCACTTTGTATGTACATTTTCTTCTCTAGCTGCATTTTTTGCATATAAAGCTAAATGATCTACAATCTATAGAGTCTATAAGCTTGAAAAAGCCTCAGTGTTGTGAAAAAACGAAAAGAAACGAAAGTATTTTTCTCAACTAAGTGGATACCATCCGTATGTGAGCTCTCTACACGTGTGTTGGAACGTCATCATCTTCCTGCACTCTATTATCCTCGACTTCTCTTTTTGCCTTTTCGATTTTTTGTCGCTCGATACGTTGTGGAATCGTGTCATCAAACCTATCGTTCTGTGGATCTTCAGAATAAGCTACATAGTAACCCATCACACAAGCTTGTAGCCACGCAGAAGAAACTCTCCCCTGAAAACATACCAACAAAAACAGGTACATAAGGTTACACAGTACAACCATTTTTGATTCTCTTCCTGCATTTTGATAAGAAGATCTTACCACAAAGTATCCGATGATGAAAGCATAGATAGTCAGCTCAAAGTAGTGATCCTTATCGATCAGAAGCTCCCATACTCCTGCAGTTAATGCAGCGATTGCACCAATTCCCATGGCGCTAAAGAAACAGATGGAGCTGGTGATGTCAAAATCAATCAACTGCTCAAATTCAGGGATTGTTCTAAACCTCCTCCAGGTATCACTAGACGCTTGCCTTAACCCTTTGTTGTGAGCTCCCACGTGAACAAATCCATATCTATTTCCACCCAAAATGATATGATTGGCAATCCAGTTGCAGCCTGGGGTACTTGCATAAATGTCCCGATTACAACACCGAATCGTTCCCCTAAAGAGTACAATAAGTGGAACAAGTGTTGAACCAATACAAACACTCCCGAGCTGCTTTTTCAGAGTGACGCCAAGAGCATCACATGCATTCATGAGATCATCACGGCTAAAGTATACATATATGGCTTTCGAAATCGCGACTTCTTGTACGTTTTTGATAACCTGCATTGTCCAGGCAAGGTTTATCACGATGATGGAGATGAAAAGAATATCAAGACGTGTTCCTGTAGCAGTAGCTCCACCGATTCCAGCAACCAAGAAATCAGAGTAAAAGACGCTTATGATCACTGATACAACTGCTATTGCTCTGGTTCTTGCGGGTAATATCCCTGTGGCGGTTGACATCGTCTGGAAGGTGAATTCATGCCTGTTCGTGACGTGAAGCGAACCATACACTGCGGTGACGATGCTATAGAAGACAAGAAGTGCACCTATCCATAGAACGACGGGATTGGATTTGTCGAGGAGAATTAGGAAGAGCCCCACGGAGATTGTGAATAACGGTGTGAACCAGAACGTTGCTTTGACTGTGGCTCGTATGTTGCAGACGAAGAAGCAGTTCCAGGCTATAGAGAGGACTCCGGAGACAGCAACAGAGGATAACAGAGGAGTGTACCATTTCTTGGGATGGAAGTTTGGTGATTTGGTGCAGACGAGACCTCGTAGCGTGAGAAGGATCACAAAGATCGAGATTAGGGTTAGTTGCGTGTAGAAGATACAAGTGAAGAGGCATCTGAAGAATCTTCCGGATAGTGTTTGCTGTTGCGGTTGCTGTTGCTGTTGCTGTGCGGCGGGAGGAGTTACTGGTTGTTGTTCGATTTCCTGCAAAAAAGCAAAAAGATAAGATGAAGAATGTGGAGACACGACGCTAATGCCGATCGGGGAAGAAGAAGAAGAAGAAGAAGTAGAGTAAGAACCATTGAGAAAGACGAAGGTGGGTCACGCACGTCACGGTTGAGGAAGACGAAGGTGAGTCACGGTTTTCTTGCGGCGGAAACGGTGACGAAAAGTCAAAGAGTCGAAGAGAGCGAGAGATGAAGGAGAAGAACCGAGAGAGTTAAAGTGAAGACAGAGAAAGAAAGAGACGAAGAAAGAGAGAATGAATTTATATAGACAGAGGCAAGGGAAAAGGAGAGAGATCTTTTTGGTCTTGGTTCTTGAAATCTTCACGTGATAAGCAAAAGGCCGTTGTTTGTTGTTATGGGTAGTTCTTAAAAGTCTCTATAATTTCGATTTGAAATTGATTTAAGTCTCTATCGCTCTCTCTCTTTCCCCAGTGTTTCCTCGTATTACGTTTCTTGGTACACAAGTTTCACATCCTACATCATTTCGTTGTGATATTTGTATTTTTGGCGTCATGTATTATTATTATATTATATACAACTTTCCAAATCAAAATCATGTATTAATCTGAAATTGATTAATCTGTGTAACTTCGTTCCATTAATGTATTTTTTTTTTTTTGACTCGTTACTACATTAACATAACAATTTGTAGTCATGTGTGCATGTATGTTATTAATTTTTTGTCCAAGTTCATGTATGCATGTAATTAGTGTTGTACATATGTAGACGAAGATAATTAAGGCTCTAAATGGATATAGCTTTCAAATTAATGCTCAAGGTCAGGCTCTAAATGCAAGTGATGCAACATTCACGATTGGTTTTCTCTGCAGTGAAAGAGAGAATGGCATTACAATAAACAGTCAAGTTTTATTTCTGTATTATTTAAGTTTTTCCATTGCTAAATTTAGATGAAAATGGCACTATAGTAAATATAAAATTTTAACAAGGGTTAATTGTCTTCATTATACATGTGTGAACGTTATTCAAGTTTTCTCACTTTAGGAGGTGTTTAGTTTCGTAGTTAGATTAAATAATTATCTTTAATCTTTTATCTCAGTATTTCATTAGGAGATATTGTCCACATGAGTTCCTCTTCTTTCCTAATAAAACTAACCCCTCTTCTTTTTGATAGATAAAATCTTTTTTGTTTTTTTAATGCAAAGAGATTACATGAAAGGTCACAGAAAATGCAAAATAAATTTGAGAGATAAGCATAAGCATACAAGTTGCTAGCTTTTAAAAACATCAAAAGCTCAAGAAACTAGGGAGGAGCTAAAGAAGAAATAGCCTCCATATATACTCACTAGAGATCCTTAATTGAATGGTCCACGATTGCCTCAGCCTCCAGGCCCTCCACGACCATGGTTTCTGCGTCCACCGACATGAGTATATTACATCTCTTGAACCTTTTGAGCTGCCTTTATTGGTCATCCTTCTCAAGATCTCTAACTCTCTAAGCTACATCACAAACAGATTCTAGACCTGAATTAATTCTAGATTTGAAGGCAGCAAATGGATTATTGTTAAGGACACTATAAGCCACATCATTTTGTGAGGATCTTGATTGAGAGGAAGGAGTTGTGAAACTTTTTCTGTAGCATGGTAAAGACCAATTTAAATGTTTGAAATTGCTTCAAAATGTTAAGAAATTAAAATGTAAGACTTAAATTCGACTAGAAAAAAAATGTTAAAAATTCGTTTTATGCGTGTTTAAATATAGATTGTGGTACGACGAGGATACTATAACAAAAACTATTGTGTTATATATGTCTTAATTTTCTAAAATAATATGCATAAACGGTACGTGATATTCTAATATAATCAATGCAAGTATAATGTAAGGGAAGAAAATGTCACATTATTACAACTTACAAGCAAATCAACCAAATCATTAGTGTTGTGCCAGCTTCTTTACACAACTCGCCACGAAACCGACTTAGACGTAATTTTTAAAATGATATAATGAAAGCGTCAAAATAATATTCCCAAACCTCATCCTCGCTTTCCTCAAGTAACAAACTTTCCTTCGTCCGCTTTTGATTTTTTGAACTTTTGACTTTTTGGATATCATTCCCAAATGTTTTTCAAACATCTCTTGTGAACGTTCCAAAAAAATTGAAAATGATTTATTAATTGTAGAGTACTCATAATAATATATCAAATCATTTTTCGGGTATTAGTGTTACATATTCTTTTGGAGTTCAATTACGATTTTTTTTTTTTTTTTTAATGTTAAGAATTTTTGAACTTCCGTAATAATGATGGTTCAAACAAATTTGAAGGTGAGGAAATCACGTAAATTTCGAAACTTCAAAGTTCGTTTGGGTTCCCGCTTGTATTTTTTACTGTTTGTGTTAGGTTATAAGTTGATTTTCTTGTTATTTTTAGTCTTTTTCTCCTATTTATATCTCTACGTAAATTTTGTCGAAATTTTGAAAAATGATAAAGATGATAAAGATATGTAACATAAAAAAAAAAGTGTTAAGAAATTTGGAATCTAAGTGTAGATAAATTTCAAGTTTATATTTGGAAAAATAACTGTACTTGTAAATATGAGGATTGCAAAATCTGTCTACTGTTCATGCATGCTTACTTTTTTAATTAACTGAAAATTATCGCTACACATATCTTGTTCAAATGTTTTCGCTTTACTTTTACGATGAACAACACTAAATTTTATTAACTGATCTTACAAAACTTCGATAATAAAAATGTAGTTACGGCGACTAGTCATCACACAATAATTTTAGCACTACTTTCAATTCATCCAAAATAAAAATCGTAACTAAATTGTGTCTTAAAATTTACGATTAAGAAATCAGGACCCTAGCTAGAGTCAAGACTATAGTATATATGTACCAACTTCTTTTATTTTTTGTCGATCATCATTAGGCATGACGGATTAACAAATTAAATCAGTAGTTTTAAGTCTTCACTATTCATGGATAGATAATTTGACGACTAAAGTAATCAGTTATCGAACCTCTGGAGTCTGGATAGATGACTACATAAGGAGTAATGGAGCAATTGTTGCAATGTCCACATATTGAGGTATACTTAATTGGTTATTTGTCTTAATGAAAAACAAATTCAGAATAATAGTTTATACTAGTAAAATTAAAATATTGCCTCAACTAATAAGTTGTTATGTGCAATTATATGTGGTTGTTGTACATGTGACCTTAACTAATATTAAGTGAAACATATACATTTAAAGATAACGCCTAAAATTTAAATCCTTTTTTTTTTCTTAAGTCCTTCAAAACATTCTCAATCATATGAAAGTCTTGTCAATCAATAAAAGTCCAAAATATATATTTTAGACCCAAGTGGTTTTAGAGAAACCCCGTTTTAAATCATTACTATTTCATTAAATTTACTTTTACATTTCTTTCAGAATCGAAGTTGCCAAGAATATGAAATCGAAATAGATTACGATGAACATTAATTACAATTCTACTATTATCGACTTAGCTGGATCAAATTTTCAGCATATCATATACATTGTAATATAAATTATTAAATTTACAACATGGCAAGGAATGTTACAAAGTCGCTCGCACGCCTTTGCAAACGTTTCTAAGCTTAATTATCTAAACAAATAATATAACCTTTGACTTTCGCATGTATTCGGCATGTATATGAGGTGTATTAATCTTTTAGGCTCTAAATTATATTTCGAAGGTTGGCTTTATATATATATATATACCTTATGGTTGATCTTAAATGACTCACAACCCTTTCCACAAGAAGTTATAAACCAATACATAGAAGAAAACTTCCAACCCCAAAAAATGATGAAGGGTGCCAAGTTTTCATCTCTTCTTGTGCTTTTCTTTATTTTTCCGATCGCATTTGCTCAACTGAGAGTCGGGTTTTATAGTCAATCATGCCCTCAAGCCGAGACTATCGTACGCAATCTGGTGCGCCAACGGTTTGGTGTTACCCCAACCGTTACCGCCGCTTTGCTCCGTATGCATTTCCACGACTGTTTCGTTAAGGTAAGGATCTAATATATATTGTTCAACTTTTCCAACAAAGTCATGTTGCTCAAAGCGGCTTAACTATTATAGTTTGTAATTTCAATCAATTTTTTGAATTTTCTTACATACCTTGTATTTAAAAATGATAATAATATATATTATGAATAATAAGTTTTATAATATTTTCTTATTATCAATCATATATTAAAATTTGACAATACGAGTTTCTTTTCAAGGTGTTCAATATTTAGTTGAATATGTGATATTTTAGATTTATCTGAAAAATGTTTGTGTGCTAGCTAGACTGGTCCAAAAATAATGGAGGTGCAAAGTGAATTTAAATGTTATTATCCTTCTAAAATTTTCAATTTTCAATTTAAATAGGATATTAATATATTACTATTATTTTTTATTTTAAGTAGGATATATTTAATCACAAACTAAACAAAAATTGTAAATATATGAAATGATCTAAAATAGTAATGATTGGTCTTAAGCGAATTTTCATATCATTTTGTCTATATCATCTTATTTTAATATTTTTATGTTCGGATAGGGCTGTGACGCTTCTCTCCTCATTGATTCAACCAATTCCGAGAAAACTGCTGGACCAAACGGAAGCGTCAGGGAATTTGACCTGATAGACCGGATCAAGGCTCAGCTAGAAGCTGCATGCCCTTCCACAGTCTCATGTGCTGACATCGTCACATTGGCCACACGTGACTCGGTGGCCTTAGCCGGAGGCCCAAGCTACAGCATCCCCACGGGAAGGCGTGACGGTAGGGTCTCAAACAATCTTGATGTAACCTTACCGGGTCCAACGATCTCCGTCTCTGGAGCCGTGAGTTTATTCACGAACAAAGGGATGAACACGTTCGATGCAGTAGCTCTTTTGGGTGCACACACTGTTGGTCAAGGAAATTGTGGTCTCTTTAGTGACAGAATCACTAGCTTCCAAGGAACTGGACGACCGGACCCGTCCATGGACCCCGCTTTGGTTACCAGGTAATTTTAAACCGGTCATGGTTCAATCATACGCCACCACTAGAGTCAAAAATTAATTTTATCTTTCGATTAGCAATTTTTTTTATAAATTACATTCGGATTTTATAACTTTTTTTGGAATATTTAGTCATTAACAAAATATATATGTATAGTTTTCTATATTTCAAAAATATTCAACTTTATTTTATTTTTAAAATATTATTCTCCATATTGAACATTATTTACAGGAAAAAAAAAACAGTTTTATCATTAATTAATGATAATTTCAAAATGTTAAAAAAAAAAACAAGCTTAAAACCAATTTTTTCTAAAGTTAAACATATTTGATCCGATCCTTAGACCTAAGCGAAATTAGTTCCATGTTCTTATTTTGTCTCATTAATATATATCCTAAATGTTTTTCTTATTCTGTTGTGAATGTATGTAGCCTAAGGAACACATGCAGAAATAGCGCGACGGCGGCACTAGACCAGTCGAGTCCATTGAGATTCGACAACCAGTTCTTCAAGCAAATCCGTAAAAGGAGAGGAGTGTTGCAAGTTGACCAACGCCTCGCATCCGACCCACAGACTCGTGGGATTGTGGCTCGGTATGCTAATAACAACGCCTTCTTCAAGCGTCAGTTCGTTAGAGCAATGGTGAAGATGGGAGCAGTTGATGTGCTTACTGGTCGTAACGGTGAGATCAGAAGGAACTGCAGGAGATTCAACTAATGAACTACAGAAGCGTGGATATAATATTACATTTGATACAATATATTTCAAATCTTCTTTATATTTTTACTAATTCATTTTTGGTTTTGGTTGGGGTTTTCTTGCATAAATAAGGCTTTTCTTAAATTGGATGGTTTCGATTTTCGAGAAAGATTACTATATATTATATTGTTGGTCTGCATTTGGTGGAT
Organism: Arabidopsis thaliana; assembly: GCF_000001735.4. Lineage (NCBI taxonomy): Eukaryota > Viridiplantae > Streptophyta > Magnoliopsida > Brassicales > Brassicaceae > Arabidopsis > Arabidopsis thaliana. Next base: position 5,888,003 of record NC_003076.8, on the reverse strand, counting down.
GTATCTTAAGTTTACAAATAATTTGTGATATTGAAATATTGATATGTATCTTTATCATGGTTAATCATATATATATATATATGAATATTGTTTTTCATAAAATTGTCACTCTATAAGCAAAAACGAACTAAGTATAAATAAATAAATAAAGTAAAATTTAAACAAAAATATGCATATTCTATCCCTAGTTAACTACAACTCTACTCTTATAGACTTAGCTGGATTAAATTTTCAGCATGACATATAATCTAAGTAATTAGAAAAGAAATCTATTATCAAAATAAATTAAAAAGAAAACATATCCTGCTGTCAAAAAAGAAAAACACAAACATATTCATGCATTTTTGGTGAGTATAATAATATGGGCTTTGACGACAACAAAAAAAAGGATAATAATAGTAATATGGGCTTTGAGATGGGCTAAGTTATAACTAAGTAAAGCATCCCAGCTTTTAATGGGGCCTCTTTACTGTCCAACACCTTTTAGTAAGCATTTTTAGCTGAAGACTCGCATACATCTACAAATTTGTACGTCGCCAAAATTTATTTTCTAGTTATACATATATTAAATGTTAGCACCTATTTTCTTGATGTAATTTCATTCACTTTCACTCTCCGTAGACCGTAGCTATAATCGTTTAGCCTATTCTCAAGCAAAGGAGTCTTTGACTTCTCTTGTAATTGGCCTGGCCAAAGTTTAATGTATATATCACACTTTGCACCCCAAAAAGCACCTATTTTCTTACAAAATATGATAAATCATTTTGCACACAATATTATGTTTGTGGAATACCTGAAAACCTAAAAAAATCATTGGAATAATAGCCTCATGATTAACTTAATTTCGATAAACCTGGTGAAAAAATGTTAGAAAACCGTCCTTCGATAAAGAAAGAACCGGCCTTTTTTTTTGCACACAATATTATGTTTGTGGAATACCTGAAAACCTAAAAAAATCATTGGAATAATAGCCTCATGATTAACTTAATTTCGATAAACCTGATGAAAAAATGCTAGAAAACCGTCCTTCGATAAAGAAAGAACCGGCCTTTTTTTTTGCACACAATATTATGTTTGTGGAATACCTGAAAACCTAAAAAAATCATTGGAATAATAGCCTCATGATTAACTTACGATAAACCTGGTGAAAAAATGCTAGAAAATCGTCCTTCGATAAAAAAAGAACCGGCCTTTTTTTTTTGCACACAATATTATGTTTGTGGGTGAGATAAATATCTAGGTGATAGGTCACTCTATCAAATATTTGTCCGTACAATAAAATGGATTAATTAAGGATTGTGTGCAAAAGTGGAGTGAGAAGTGAATAAAAAATTTGGCTTTTGACTATAAATATTAGATAATGAGTAAAATGTGTATACTTCCCTATATTCAGATAGAGTAAAAAGAAAAGCGATCGTCATGTGTATTGTCAGGATGCATGCATATCAAAATTATAATGACATATGTGTTCTCTATTTCCCCTATATTAATTTTGTCTTCTTTCTAGTTACTTTTAGTGCCCCTATGAGTGCTCTGCAGATTCACCGGCCAAATCAACAAAACTTGCTTCATATGCATCAGCTCTATTTGTGTAAACTAACTTACAATGTTGATTGAAATCTTTTTTTTGTTAATTATATGTTCATATATAAAATCTTTTTTTTGTTAATTATATGTTCATATATACACTGCTCTATATATTCTTTATGCAACATAATGATGCATATATATATATATATATATAACCATTTAAGCTATTTTATACTACAAGTTTTGCATAGAATCGAATACAGTTTGAGATTTTAAAGATTTTAAATTTATTTTCACGAAAGCACACGAAAAGTGATCAAATGCACTTGTCACGGTTATGCTTGCCGTTCTGCAGTAGCATTAGTTTTTCTTCTGGTTATTAATGGTTAATTGTATTGCTAAAGAATAAATATTGTTTAATACAAACGCAGAACCTTTAGTGATTATTTACACACTACATATGTCCAACACATCTTCTCATACATATTATAATAAAGGGTATGTCTTAGTAACATCATGCAGGTATATAATGGGAGAGTCCGTACCGTACATGTTACAGAGCAGGACCACATAAGAAAGATTTCTGAAGAAAGAAGTCTCAAAATCTTACAAGATTTTGGTCTTCAGGACCACAAAGAGAGTGGCTTAAAGGTAACTTTTGTGAATCCTCGTACAGTTTCTGCCTGATCCCTAGGGGTCTACTTTATTCTTACTATAAGACTTTTACCAATGTCAATTTTTTATTTTCTAATACGTCATGACGTATTGTGGGCAAGATATTAACTGCAGAGTAGCTAGAGACTCATTTGTATTTTAATCCTAGACGTCTTATATATGAATCTAATAAGTATTATTTTATTATATGATACTCCGTTTTTGAGGATTTTAATATATCAATTTATCTGTTTAGTTTAACAAAACATATATATAGGTCCATTACTAAGTGAGTTTTGGACCAGTGGCGAGTTTTCGGATCCTCCAAACATTATAACGTTATTGAGCTTCCTAATTCGATTCCACTTGACATGAAGACAAAAAAAAATTCAACGAGAAAATATAGGGATTTTGGCTCATAACTATTCGATTAACACGTGTTCAGAAAAAAAAACTAATCGATTAACCGTAGTTAGTTATAAAAGATTTAAGTGCATCAATATATGTAATATGTATATATTGGGTTTTACTTCAAGTCTCCAACGTCCCAAAAGCAATTTTGGGATTGTGGTTTTGGATGATGGGAAGTGGATAGAGATCGTATAATTTGTCTGTGTATGGTTACAATGGCCCTTAAGAAATTCAATAGAACGTAACATAAAAAAGGAAGAAAAAAGGACAAGGAGCTAGAGAAGTTATAAAAGACAAGTAATACCCAGTTGTATCAAATCAGTCGCACTCGGTAATATAAAAATGTGTTTTTAAATAATTGCATAATCTTTTACCGCTTACAATATATGCATGATGTAAGAAAAAAAGAAAAAAAAAAACAGCTGTGCAGCAGACGTAAGTTATTTAGCTGTTTTGATTCCTTTTATTTTAAAGAAGTCACGGGATGATTAGTTCACACTACTGCTAGTAGTAGTTTGGCTGTTTCCTCATGGGCATGAATTCTAAAAGGGAATTCTAAAACCTAGCAAAACAAATATTATAAAAATTTCAGTAAAAGTGTGTATATATTAAGAGTGGTAGGTCTAATTTATGAGTATCCGATTAGGTTGTTGTAGATCAAGATTAGACTACCAGTACCTATTCACGGATAAAAAAAAATTCATTAGAGATTCTTAACCAAAAATATCACTAACAATTTAAGATTAGAGAATTTTGAAAAAAAAAAAAAAAACACGCCGGATAACTTGATGGTTATTATTTTAAAAGGTTGCCATGTGAAAAAAAAAAAAAAAAAAAACAAGATAAAGTAAAGGTACAAAGAAAACTTGTTTTTTTTTTGTTAATATCAGCATATATTATATGCATGTTTGAATATTGATGTAAACACACAATAACAACATTAACACACATGACATATGTACTTTTAGTAAGATATAAGATCTTACTAAAATAAAAAAAAGTATGAAAATTAAATATACAGATACTTGAACTTTTTTAGAGAATTAAAAAAAAATTGAAACAGCTAAGCAATTAACATAAATCGTCAAAAAACCAGAATGCATCTGAAAGAAACAGATTGTCGCCTCTTGTATCTTTCAACACTCTTAAAACTTTTAACGTATATTATATTTGCATACGTACATGCACACTAACCAATACGTACACATACGGTACACGGACAGCTTTATTATCAAATAAAAGGCGGTAGTTAAAAAATAAATATTATTAATATTGTACTCTAAAATCAAACGTTAAATGTTATTGTCAAAAAAGGAGTATAAATCATTTTATCAAATCAATTTTTATAGAGTTGATTCGTGACATAGCTTACAATTTTTATTTTCTTCTTTAATTCGAGTTTTGGATTTAATAGTTTAAAACACGTTAAAAAGACAATGATTTGAGTTAAAAAAGAAGAAGACAATGATGCTTTAATCATGAAACAGATACAACGTTAGATTTTATTATTTTTACATCTGCTCGTAACGAAAAAGTTCTATAAAATTTTAGCTGTTTTATCTTTCTTCTGAAAAATTATCGTATAATATTTTAATGGATTTAAATATACACCAGCTAAAATAAGGTCTATCCGATCATATAGCGACGTGATCAGGATACTTAAGTTCCATTTTAATCCAGTATTTAATTTGTATTCTAAAATAAACGCAAACGAATTCTAAAATGTAATGGACTAAAGATATATTGATTGCTGTACCACCTTGAACTAATAAGTAATTCTCGTGGATATACTAGTAAAGTACTTTTCATTGGTCATTGGTCAGATACAACGCAAACGTAACTTGGAACACTAAATTCAAAGGTGAAACAAAATCCTAAGTATCTATTTCTTGTCATTTTTATTGTTAGTTTATAAATTCTCGCTCAACTATGATATATTTAAATAAATTCTATTATATTAATTATTACATGATTTTTTCGAGTTAAATATTTAAAAATGACTCTACGTAGTACGTACATAGATTTTTGATCGGCTAATGTTGTTATATATGTGCATGAGGTATTCCCAAACTTGTCATATCAATCAAAATCTCAATCAAAGACAAGTTCTACTTGACAAACAAAATCTTTTTGGCCTCTGTAACTCTGTTGCATGACGTCGATAATCTATTGTCCACATTTATATCTAAAAAGCAACCAGATCGCCCGAGGTTTGTACAATTATTTGCTATTTAATAAAGATAAATTTATGAATAACTTGCTAAACATCTTGATCATATCTACAGCAGAAAGCAAGACAAATAATAACCGGTGTTTTCACAATTGCATGTATAATCATATTTTGCTATACGAATTTGCAAATTTTATACATTTTTTGGGGTGTGAATATTATCAATCCGAGAACACAGATAAAAGTTGTATTGTAAATTCAAAACTGAGAAAAACGTTAACCAGGGTTTGTTTGTGAGTTGGTCCAATAATGCAATGGTGGAAGCATTTCTTGTTAGTTTTGTTATACAATCAAATGATATACAAGAACAGTTTTTAACCCTCTGCCTCTCGGAATACGTGTTAACATATTCGACCGTGTCCTATATAATATTTAATTCTAAGTGAGAGCACTAAAATAGTGTAACTTAATATTTAAGGAAAACAAAAAAGAACTCATTGAGAATCTCTCTTCTGTATATATTCAATACATATTACATAAATCTTCCCTCAAGTAACCACAACATCTCCTTTCTCTTTTTCTTAAAATCCATAATCCAACCAAAAGAAGAAAAAAAAACAAGAATCTTGATAGCAAATGAATCAAGAAGGTGCTTCACATAGCCCATCCTCCACTTCCACCGAACCAGTCCGGGCACGTTGGTCACCTAAACCGGAGCAAATCTTGATACTCGAATCCATCTTCAACAGTGGTACTGTTAACCCACCAAAAGATGAAACGGTGAGGATAAGAAAGATGCTTGAGAAATTCGGTGCTGTGGGAGACGCAAACGTCTTCTACTGGTTTCAAAACCGACGGTCAAGATCTCGCCGGAGACACCGGCAGCTTTTAGCAGCCACCACCGCAGCCGCCACCTCCATAGGAGCTGAAGACCACCAGCACATGACGGCCATGAGCATGCATCAATATCCTTGCAGCAACAACGAGATTGATTTGGGGTTTGGAAGTTGTAGCAACTTATCAGCTAATTACTTCCTTAATGGATCGTCGTCATCTCAAATCCCTTCCTTTTTCCTCGGCCTCTCTTCTTCAAGTGGTGGGTGTGAGAACAACAATGGTATGGAGAATCTCTTCAAAATGTATGGCCATGAATCTGATCATAATCATCAGCAGCAGCATCATAGCTCAAATGCTGCATCAGTTTTAAACCCATCTGATCAAAACTCCAACTCCCAATACGAACAAGGTGAATCATTCATTCATCTGCATGGCTCATATTTTTTTTTAACACCGTAATACACATTGAGTTTTTAGATCTTAAACCGGGATACTTTCCAACTAAATCAACATTTTTCAAACCATTTAAACTATAAATATTTGGATGAGTAATTTTTATATAAATAAAATTTTGAAAGTGAAAAAGAAAGAGCCAACCATTTTTTCTATGAGGGTTTAAAACCAAATTTTTATGTTAGGCTAACTTTGTATGTTGAAAGCTAATTCTCAAATCTCTATTTTTGTTCTTGTATCTATTGTTCTTTTCTTTTTTTCCAGAAGGGTTTATGACGGTGTTTATAAACGGAGTTCCTATGGAAGTAACAAAAGGAGCAATAGACATGAAAACAATGTTCGGTGATGATTCGGTGTTACTTCATTCCTCTGGTCTTCCTCTTCCCACTGATGAGTTTGGTTTCTTGATGCATTCTTTACAACATGGACAAACTTATTTCCTGGTAACTAATAATATATAATTCACTTTTTATTGTTAATTTATACACGATAACAAAATGCTCATGGTTAATATTTTCATTAATGATTTCCACACCTATTTTCTGTTTAAAACTTTTTTTTTGTTCATCCGAAAACGATTTTCTCATGATTAAATTCATTATTTTTACCATTGTTTGACCCAACAAACCATAGTTATATTTGTAAATAAAATACCATAAGATATTATGTGTATTTCCTATTAAATTAGTATGTTAAAGTGTGTAGAAAATGGTCTTAAGCCTAATAAATAGTCAAGTCCTAATGTCTGCAGAAATTAACCTCAAGAACCCATCTCACTCTCTGGAACTATAACATAAAAATATTTCTGCAGAAAATATAATAAAATATAAATCAATTTGATGTTTGTCGGTTTATGCATGTAATAAATGAATATCGTTTTTGTAGAAATTAATATCTGTAACTGAAGTTTTGTGATTTAACTAAGCTTTACGGATTGATGCAGCTCATATATATGGATGTATATATGTGACCTTTTTTATTTGGTCCAAGTTTTGATAAATATAAATATGTAGTATATATTATTTATTTTTAAAAATAAAGAATATAGCCAAAAACACAAGAACCAATAACTCCACTTTTGAGTAATTTTGTAAAATATTGAGTTCATTGGTCGAAGAGACCTTGGGAATTTATATTCTCTCTTGGCAAATGAATAGACGGTGTCTTTGCTCAAAAAAAGAAGAAAAAAGAATAGACGGTGGATATATAAAATGATGTTAAACCATTTCTCGTTAGGGTTTTCATTTTTCAATATTATCAGTAATTAGTGAACTAGCAGTTTTAAGAATTAAAATGCTCTAATTATTCCCTAATTAAGAATCTGTTTTTATTTGTTTTCCTTTTGTCATCGACAGGTACCGAGACAGACATGAACTGGCTGTTTTATGTGGGAACATATACGGTCGATTGTTTTCTTTTTTACCTCTATTGATTTCGTGTCTATCGTGTATAATTAGATTACAAATAAGTAATAATAAAAAGATTAAATAAATGTTGGACTCGTCAGATATTTTGCTTTCTTGTCGATTCTTGCTCGCCTGAACACAAACCTTATCTATCAAAACAAGCCAAATCTTAATATTTTTTTTTTCCACAGCCAAATCTTAATTAGAGATCTAGTTTGTGGAAAAAAGATGTCCCTCGGACTTGATATATTTAAAGATAATCCAAAAAATTAAACTGGTATGTACAAAAATCTTGATTTTTCGATGTAAATAGATCATCTTAGTACATAGCTGATCTAATCTATTTATCCAATGGATGAAAGGTATTAAGGTACTTTATACCATTCTCGATCGAGGATTATTATTTCTGTTTATCCTAGAGGATAACATTTAACATATCTTATCAAGTGAACATTTTTAATTTCTTAACTAACCAAGTGAACAATTAAACGAACAAAAAGAACTAAATGAATGACGGAATGAGAGAGCCAAAAGTAAAGTGTGTAAGTAATATGATTATGATTTTTTTTTTAAACAGAAAAATCAAATATAATGATTTAAATGCGAATCATAATCATATCACTAACAAAGTGCGTATATTTCTATATATGAATAGCAATTTGTAAAGTACACTAGTACAAATACAGTACTCGACACAGATCGCTAGTTACCATTTTTTCTTCTTGGGGATGTCAATTTTGTGAACTTGATATAATAATGAAAGAAGGGTAGGGTTTTTTTTTTTTTTTTTTTTGAACAGAGAAAGAAGGGTAGGGTTAAGTTCAAAATTACGACAAGAAACGAGTAAGCCCACTTCTATGTGAGCTTTTTGGACCCTTTGTAAATGAAAGGTACGTCTATATATGGGTTTCTTTTGTAGTCCTAGGCCCAACTTAACAATGTAGCTGGTATCCGATAATAGGGATCCGAGCCGAGCCGAGTAATTGAGATTTTAAATTTAAACAAGAACTCATTTCCCACGTTGATTATTTACTTAGAAATTCCTGAATTATTTATATATGTGACATTCCAAAAATAGCAGATAACATCCTTCATGTAATGCACTATAAAATGCAATAGGTTTATGATCAAAGCTTGTAATTTACCAACAAAAATAACTCGCTGGTTTTAGTTACTGCTATTGTTTCATAATCTATGTTAAATTTGCGTGTGTGAGTAAGGAAAATTGCAATATTTTATGAACACTTATTCTAATTCTACAGAAAAGAGGTTGATTATATATTCAACTTTTTATTTTACTTCTAGGTTTTGTTTTTGTTTTCAGTTTTCCCTCATACCGCTTACTTCTTCCAAAACCCAAATTAAGATGTTAAACAAACATGCCTAATTAACCAGGAAAAATAGAAGAAACTAAAGCCATTTCTTATCTCACAATTCCTCAGCATTGAACCCTAGCTCTGCAACTAATTAATCAGGAAGCTCCAACTCCAAGAAAATCAAAGTAGTAATAGCCACTCCTCATCTTCATCTCCACCTTTCTTTCACTGACTGAGATTGTGTGGTGATTTTGATGGTCCATCTTTTTACCATATATGCCATTTACTTCTGCTCTCTGCACACACTGACCATCTTTGCCTGCAAAATTAGAAAAATAAGTTCTCAGCACCCACGTGAAATTTTGTTATATTGAAATAGTAACGTGACAATAGTACTTCACCTCCTTATATTATTATGCCTATAGGTACTCTTACGATGTAAAAACAGTTTCTTTCTTTTCTAGTCATTCAAATTTATAATTATTGCCATGTATATGAAAAAGTGTAGGAAGTGGTCACTCGTCGTCGGTTATACAACATGTCGGCCTAAATTATCATTTTATATGCTTTGAACATTCAAAAATTAACAAGACTGGAATCTAATAAGCTAAATTTAGACCACAAATGATATTTGGAAGTACCGGTTAAAGTATAAACCGATCATGATCAACGATACACCCAATAAAGATTGCAATACGATCTCGACCAACCGACCGAGATCATTATAGTTAGATTCACGAAAACACTTCTCAAGAAAGCCGAAAACGAAAAAAAACATTCCAAGTTTCTATACTTTTAATGTCTTGGGTCATGAAAATAATATATTTTCAATAGAGAAAAAAAAAAAACATAGTAAACATAATATTTAAGCAAATAAATAAAATGTTACCTGATGCAAGGGTACTATCGTAATTAAAGAAGCGAGGCTGGTAAGCTGAAGAAGGCGGAGTGAGAGAGAGCTCCGTCGTACAAGTAGAGACAGCTGACACATCGTCGTCGTCATCTTCTTCATTGATGAACTTACCTTGATTGTAGCGGCAAGAGGACGAAACCGTCATTTCAGCGTCTCTTGACAACGTCGGAGGAGGCTGTTGACGTTGTCTTTGGCTTTCTCTAGTCCGTCGAGCCATGATGACGTGCCAATGGTTCTTGACAGCGTTATCGGTACGACCTGGAAAGAGACGAGAGATCAAAGCCCACTTGTTGCCATAGGCTCGATGAGCTGCTAACAGCCTAAACTCTTCTTCCTCCGTGAAGGCTCTCTTGTTAATCCTTGGGTCTAGTTGGTTAAACCATCTCAATCTACAACTCTTGCCTGTAGTCAAAGAAGTGTCCCTCACATTATAAAAATTAGTTACTATCAAGCATTATGTCATTATGCCTTATACAACTTAGTCTAACTTGTAAAAACTATTTTTAAAAAAATCCAAACACAATTACGAAAATGCCTAATAACTTTGGAAACTCAACTCACCAAAGTTTTTAAATATATTTACTTATTTTTCTTCTACATAAAAATAGTTAAATTTGCGGAATTTGGAGTAACAAAAGTGAAGGAAATAATTAAGTAATAAGAATTTTAAGTAAAATAAATGTACCTGATCTACCAAGAAGGTGGTTAGAAATCAAGTTCCAGTTTTGGGGACCAAACTGGGCAACAAGCTCCTTGAGTTTAGCATCTTCTGTTGGTCTCCAGTGTCCTCGTGAGCATACTTTTGTGTTAATTCCACTTTTGCCCCTCATTCTTAAACTCTTTTCGTTTTCACCTCTCTCGTTCCCATGTTCATCTTCCGACTCCAAGACTGAGGCTGATTTGTTGTGAGGATGGTTTCTAGAGATAGAGGGGTTGTTGAGTGAAGTTTTACAAGCAGCAGTGTGTGAGTTTGGTAGAGATCTGAAGTTGTTTGCTTCTTTGTATCTTATTGACCCATTTGTAGTTTCCTTACCTCTTAGATCTTTCTCAAGGAGATTTGGATTCATGTTTCTGGGTTTAGGGATTAAGGGAAGAGAAACTAAAAATAGAAGAGAGATAGAGGGAGAGAGCACTTGAATGGCTTTTCACTGTTTATATGGTGGAAGAGGAAAGAGAGATTCTCTAAAAAAAATTATTGAAATTTATATTTTTATTTACATTTATTTGCAAGCTAGTTAATATATATAGAAGAATATTTTAGAAAATGATGATGAGTGCAGAGTGGTTATTTAATGTACATGAAAAACAAAATTGATAGCTGTTTATTCACACACCAAAAGAAATTGAAGGGAAAGTTTTGTAAAAGCATATTCAAATGAATTACAAGTGTTAATTACCAAATTGTGGCCTAATAATCCCATGCTAATGGTTTTATACAATTACGTGCGGTTTCATTTTATTTATCATTTTTTTTTTTTTTTCAGCAACCACATTTTAACTATATTTATAGTCGATGCCTCGATGGTGGTCGTACAAAATCGAAATTCGATCATTAAAATTCCAAGATAGATCTATAACAATTTTTCATCACTATCTTCATAAGAGCTGCTTGTTATTGTACTAATATTGTGTTAATTAAATAGTTAAAATGAAACCGCACGAAAACATTAAATATTCAAGGTTCACGTTTTCCTTCACGTACGTTGCGATTTAGTTTTTACTCTTACACGAAAAATTTCGAATAATGAGATACTTTCAGTACAAAGCTCTCTCTCTCTACACGTGCAAAAGTAAGGGATTTGGAAAAGTCGGTGGGTACGTGTAGTGTAGATGCATGCAAAACGAGACCCGCTCGTGCGTGTGGGAGGGTTCGATGACCATAGGCCCCACAGTCTCAACAGTCTCGGAAACTCCAAAAAACATTTTTGAACCGCTCGTGTGGCTATAGTATATACTATGCACACATACAGATATTGCACGTACGTTAAGTGTGTGTGTGTGAGTTAATTATGGGAAAAAACAACAGAATCAATTTTTGTCTGTTTCGGACACAAAGCAAGAAAAGATCTTAAAGGGAGAGAAATAAATTGCTTTTATGAGCTTTCTGTTCTCTCCATAACGTATAAGTGTGTATATATATATTCGCATCTTTCAAAGAACTCGTTTTGTGTAGTTAAATTATAAAGTAATATGATGATTAGCTCAACAACTAGTTCAAGTACTTCAATATCTTTTGAACGATGGGTTCGACGTCGTTTGGGGTGTATACATTTTTACTTATATACTATATTCAGTGAAATTCAAGCATTGTTTTTGTTTATTACTTAAATAGTTAATTGAACTCAAACAATGTTGTGCGTACATTTAATGGAAAACAGACGTGGCAAACAGAAAACATATGCACATCCTATATTTTTTGCTACTAGTTTAAATTTAAATTTTGCTGTAATTTTTGTTTCAGGATGAAATATATAATCTTTGTTGAAGTTTTTTAAAAAAAACTATCATCAAATTGGTTATTTTAAAGTAAGTTTTAGGTACGAAGGGAACATAGTTTTTTTAATTTTTAGGAAAACTAAAAGTACAAAAAAGAGAAGAAAATGTGAATGGTGACAAACAAAAGTTCAATTCATTTCTTATAAACCAAAAATAATAATTGAACAACCAACTCTATTGAAGACCATTATTATTCAATGATATGGACTATTTATGCTCCCATTGAACCTATAAGTTGTAGACTTTAGTTTTTTGTATCTTTTTGATATAAGAATTGAGTGGTCATTCGTTTGAATGTAATAATTATCTTTCATGCGTAACAACTTACTATAGTCTTGATATGACTAAACAAAGCTACATATTTTAGTAATTGTACTAAACTCGATCGAGTATGCAACCACATAATTTTGATGGATTAAAATACTAGAGATTAAAGAGAGAAATCATGTAACTGAACTCGAACTAGAATTAAATTCAACAATAATAAATGAAGAATAAAACAAATATAACACGAATAGACGTTAGAAACCAAAGAAACGACAGAAAAGTACCTAAAGTTTTTTATTTATTGTGTCTTGTTTTTATGTGAGTTTCGGTTATGGGAACGGTTTCGTTAATTTTGAAATCTTCTGTTGACGACAAAAAAAAAGTCTTGTACCGACGTGGAATGACGACATCATTGGCTGTTACACACGAGCGGATCGTGTTCTTACCTAACACGTGTACCGTCCTCACGAATTTCAGTTTCCGGTTCATAGAAAAGTTCCCCGAACCGTTATGGACCAATTCCACTTTTCTTTTGTTTTTTTATTAAGATACTTTGAATGATTATTATTTAATAACATTTTTGCAAATCATATTCTCGACTATGGAAGAATTATTTTTTTCCAACGACCATGAAAGTGGTCTGTAATTTGAAAGATTGTTGTATAATTTTGGGGTAAGAAGAGATAATATTAAAGACATACCGATAAACAAACATATATGAAAGATGTGGAGTATATGTAATATGTTTCGGGGGATAGATATTTTTTGTTTCGTTTGGGTTGCCATTTATTTTACAGCTATTTTATAAAAGTAATCGATTTTTAATGAGGGAGTTGTTTCATCAAATACTATCGACTGTATTTTAGGGGTTACATTTAAGATTATCAAAACTTCGACTTAAATTCAAACGTCTAATATAAAATTTTATGTGAAGTTGTTTAATGGTCCGATTAATAGCGCAAGACGGTAAGAGCTTTGTAACTGTACAAAATAGTGATAAAAATGGTGGTATGGTTGAATATGGTAAAAATGATAAGAGATGAAAAATGGTACGATAAGAAGTCGTTAGACCAAAAAACTAGCTGCATATTGAATTAGTTCGAATGAATAATAGGATTGCTTTTTCTACATAGTTCTGAGGTTACTTCTCTTTCGGTAGTTCGTGGATCCATCGGATCATGTTCGTCATTTGATAAAGTCGTCGGTGAATTTTACGAAATGGTTAGTGGTTATTGATCATTGTTTAACCACAATTTCTAACACTCTCACTTGTACGATTAAAGTTAATGGAATTGTGTTTTTCTTATCCTTTTAAAATTTGAGACAATCTTTCAATAGACCCAGAAAACAAAAGGTGGCGAGAAAAGGTAACTTCGAAACTCCAAGCGCTAAAATAATGTTCGGATAATCATGATTCATGAGATAAGTCACACTAATTACATTAACATAGAAAAAGTTTCTTTAAAACTTCTTGATTAGTTTTAAAGAAGACACTTTAACTAATTTGAGGAATTTAGGGCTTTATCTCATGATGTAATGACATAAAGTCTCTTTATTAAAATTGAATTTTAATTACAAATCATGTCAAAGTTGTTAGCCCGTCCATTGCACTTGTGGCATAGAACTAAACATGTCACATCAAAGTATAAATAGTAATTAATTATGATAAAATACATTTCTAGGGGAATTAATGAGGTTATACCTTACGGACTTAGATTGAAGTCATTATCAAGGCAGTTAATTGTCTACGTACTCACCAATATTTTACTCCACATAGATCTAAACAAAGAAATTAGTTATTACATTATAAATAGCTTAGTGTATGTAAAAGTGTTAATCAGAATAAACATTAGTCAAAAGTTGACGGCAGTGATCGGCAACTAATCCACACCCAACTTTAACTCACAGTGACTCCCACGTTCAAGAGAACACAAATATTATTCTCTCCTTTTTAGTTCCACTGATGTTTTAATTTTCGTTTCTTTCGTTTATATAAAACTATATTCATAACGTATTATTTTTTAGTTAATTTTTATTTCTTAGGTTTTATTATATATTGTAATTGTATAAGTTCTGAAACCAAGAAGTACTAATACATAATAAATATAACTATTTTAGATCCTTGACATAGCTTTTTTCTATAGTATATGTAAAAATAGTCTATATCATCTATTATTTTCGAAAGTTGTAAGTTGTAACATATAAACTTATTAATTTAAGAAAAACAAAAGTTAGAAATTAAATAACGTATGTGAATTGAAATCTCTAAACAAGTAAACATCACTTATTACGAACATATGTAGAAGTATAACTATAATCGAGGTTTGTTAAGTAAGTGAAAATTCAATAACGGAGAAATGTATGACTATAAATCTTTTAAAGTTATAGCGGCTTTAAGTCAAAAGAAATGTATGCATGCGTATGACATTGTACAATGTACACTTCAACTTTTCAAGTCACGAAAATTGATGTCAAATCGACGTGCAATTTGATAAATACCGAATCTGCAAACTCCTTTTTATATTGTATAAACTGAAGATTTCAACATAAAACTTACGCTTATCTTTAAAACATCTCTTAGATTAGATTACTATCAGTTCGTTACTTGGGTTAATTCCATTATTAGTACGAAACCATTTACTTTTTCTTTAAGAGACATCCCATTTGAATGAAATACATTATTTACCAAAGTTACCAAACATTCATAATGGCAAGCCCAAGTAGTAGCACACAGAATTATGGGCCTATGTTAGCCAATATGGGCTTATTTTTTTCTTCATTTTGCAATTATTTTGCGATTTATTAATCCTTTTTTTTTCCTTAAACATCACTGAAATAATTCTCGCCGGTAAAAATAAAACCAGTGACGACGAGCAACGATGAACAACTCCACCAGACTCATCTCCCTCTTCTCTCCTCATCCTCCTCCTCTCTTTCTACTCCGTGGTCTCTACATCAGCCGCATAGCCAATCTCCGCCGTTTCCACCGCCGTGCGTTTCCTCCTTCGTCCGTTGCCTCAACCAATCTATGTTCTTTCCGTCCACTCGTGTCATTGCCGCCGCTTATCCCCACGTTT
This sequence comes from Arabidopsis thaliana, assembly GCF_000001735.4. Taxonomy (NCBI): domain Eukaryota; kingdom Viridiplantae; phylum Streptophyta; class Magnoliopsida; order Brassicales; family Brassicaceae; genus Arabidopsis; species Arabidopsis thaliana. The sequence continues at coordinate 5,872,473 of NC_003076.8, read as the reverse complement.
CCTATAGGACGATTCTACAATCACCAAGTCCGTGTCTCCGCCGCAGATTTTGTTCCTTCTTATCACAACCAGCAGCTACCTGAATGGACAGAGCTACTCCAATCTCTCTCCAAAGCTGGTTACTTCTCAGATTCCGGTTCGATTTCTGGTTTAGAAAGTGAATTCTTTCCCGGTTTTCCTGATGAACTTCTCCGTCCAGCTCTTGCTTGCTTAGCTCTAGCTCGTGAACGACCAGAACTGCTTGAGTAAGTAATCTGCAATTTTTTCTCTTTCTCTTTTTGGATTGATTCTCAATCTGAATATCTGATGATGTTAGTGTTTATTAGAATGCTTTCGAGGAGAGACGTTGAAGTGCTGGTGGAGAATGGAAAGCCATTTTTATTCAAGACAGGTCCAGATTCACTTAAAAGGATGAGCCTTTACCTAAGAAGTGGTCTTCAGGGCATTGGTAAGGTAAGTTCTATCTTCTGGCAAATGCTTAGTCTTTTATTGGTGAATGCTAGGTTATGTCTAAACTTGGTTCAATGGTGATTTGTGCCTCAAAGTTATGATCTTTTGTGTTTTACATTAGTTGATGGATATGGAGAAGGCGAGTACAGTTGATTTGATGAGGCTTATTTTGAGTTATGTTGTGGATGTTGCTTCTTCTGAGGAGAGCAAACAACATAACAAAGAGATTATGGAGTCATCGGTTCGAAGCCTCTTGAGTCAGATAGCGAAGATGAGCTTGCGTCCTCCTGAGTCGAATGTTCATGACACGATGCAAAATCAGTACTCAGATAGAGATGGACAAGGAGTCAGGTCTTTTCAGAATAACGTTGAGATGAAACGTGGTGACTGGATTTGCTCGAGGTATGAATTTGTTGGATTCTCAGTAGCTTTTTGGTGTAAATCTCCTATGGCCTTTTGGTTACCATTCTTCTATGGAAAGATATAAGTAGGCCTAGATATAAGGATACCATAAAAAAAAATCTTCTGGATCTGAGCTTGAACAAGTATACTTCTGACTATTACACTAGTATTGTGGTCGAAAGATCTTATTTTTAGAGCTAAGAAGTCAGTATGGTGTAATTGTCTTTGTTTCATCATCTTGTCGTTTAGGGAATCTATATATATGATGTGGGAATTTGTTGAAACAGGTGCAGTGGCATGAACTTTGCGAGAAATGTCAAATGCTTCCAGTGTGATGAAGCAAGACCAAAGAGACAGCTTACTGGTAGTGAATGGGAGTGTCCTCAGTAAGAAACTGATTTTTTCTCTCTGCTACTTTATGACTAATGCGATGAGGAATGATGAGGTTAACCTTTCCTTTCTTTCTTGGTTGTTTCACTTATCAGATGTGATTTCTATAATTACGGGAGGAATGTAGCTTGCTTAAGATGTGACTGCAAGCGACCCAGGGACTCTTCACTCAATTCAGCCAACTCTGATTATTCAAGTGACCCTGAACTTGAGAGAAGACTGGTCGAAAACGAAAAGAAAGCACAGAGGTGGCTTAGTAAAGTAGCACAGGGTGGTTCTGATGCGAACAGTGTTGATACAGATGAAGATTTCCCAGAGATTATGCCTTTGAGGAAAGGAGTGAATAGATATGTTGTTAGCACGAGGAAGCCACCTCTTGAGAGAAGGTTGGCTAATACTGAGAACAGAGTAGCTACAGATGGAAACTCGAAAAGGAGCGACGATAATGCTTTGGGAAGTAAAACAACTAGGAGCTTGAATGAGATTCTTGGTTCTTCATCCTCTTTGACTTCTCGTTCTGATGACAAGAATGTATCTTCCAGAAGGTTTGAATCTTCTCAGGGAATAAACACCGATTTTGTTCCTTTCGTGCCATTACCTTCGGATATGTTTGCCAAGAAACCTAAGGAGGAAACACAGATAGGTCTGATTGACAACATCCAAGTGGATGGTTTCTCAGGCGGCAATCAAAATGTCTATCAAGAGGACAAGTCAGATGCAAATCACTCTGGCAAAGAAACAGATCGCCTTGAAAAGGAAGATCACAAATCAGAGGAACCTGCGAGGTGGTTCAAACGGGTCACCGAACTGCACAATGTTTCAGACTTGGAAAGCGCAATACCGCAAGAGATTTCTCCTGAGAAAATGCCTATGCGAAAAGGAGAGAATCGGTTTGTAGTGAGTAGGAAGAAAGACCGTTCACTGACTTCTCCAGCATACAAGAGGCCAGAAGATTCAGACTTTGTCCCCTTTGTCCCTTTCCCACCTGACTACTTCGCCAAAGAGAAACAACCCAAGGAATCAATAGATACTCTTCCAGCTCCGGCGACAGAAAACGTTTCTCAGGTAGTACAACAAGAACCAAGAGAACCTTCAATCAACAAATCTGATACAGTGGCAGTGAAGATCAGAAATGGAAAGAGCTTGGAGGGTTCGTTAGTGAAGGAGTCAGACTTGTTGGACATGTCAGAGGAAGCAAAAGCAGAGAGATGGTTTAAGAGAGTGGCTGAGATTAAGAACATATCAGAGCTGAGTGAGATCCCAGACGAAGATTTCCCGTCGATAATGCCGATGAGGAAAGGAGTGAATAGGTTTGTTGTCAGCAAGAGGAAAACTCCCTTGGAACGGCGTTTAACTTCTCAACGACACCAGAGAAATCCTCATATCACCAACTCTGATCCCACTGGTAAAGGAGATAAATGACCATGTAGCATAACATTTTTTCGGAGTAATATTACCATACGATTTTTGTATTTCTTTAATTCAACTTCTATATACACAATGTGTAGAAACTTTATTCTCCATCTTTACCGACGGCATCCTTTAGAAGTCGCTGTGTTTCTTCTCTCCTCCTGCACACAACAAAATCAACATTGCTATAATACATCAAACGTTACCACAACAAGCTTTTGAAGAATCTTGGATGGATGATACTGATACCATTAATATAATAAAGTTAATGCACACAAACATCTTAATGTCCTTCACAGCTTGCTTTCGCTGTTGAATTTGAAGTTCCATAATGTGAATAAGCTTTGGTCTCGCCTTGATTAAAAGAAACAACACAAATATATATACAGACAGAATGTTGTGAATATAAACGTAACACAAAGTGATGAAACATGTTGTGAATGAAAAGAGATCGTTACTTGGTGAGGCAGTAAAGAATTGAGAAAGTAATGCAAAATATTAAAGATTGAAGATATATCAGCAAGCTCCAAAAGGAGAGTTATAAGCAAAACCGAAAACACGTCGTTAGAGGCAAGATTTAGAACGAGAGGCAAGATTTAGAACGACGTCGTTTATGATATCTGCGGGTAAATCAGGCTCCCCTATTTTGGGCCTGGGAAAGCCTTCGGGCCTTTTTACTTAATAGTAACATATCCGTAAGATTTTCCGACCAAAAGAAAAAAAACATATAACATAATTGTAGTGCATGCATCTAAACTTTGGTAATAAATTCGAAACTTCTCTCATGCGACGTGGCTTAACCACTCATCTCAATTTCTCCCACGGTCTAGATTCTCTCCGCTTCTATGTCTTTCCCGAGAAAATTCGGGACAGCGATTCACGCCGCTCTATCTTTTATCGTCTTCTTTTTCTTGGACCTCCTCGACGCGATTCTCTGTGTCGTTTACGAGTTCGTCGATGAGATTTTGGAAGAAAACTCAACAGGTTGTTACTGCACGGCGGCGGCTCCTCAAAGTCAAACCACCGACGAAAATGAGTTGTCGTCGGAGACTTTATTCGGGAGGAGAAACATTTTCCGGGGAATGTGGTTTCTGGGATTCGCGAGAGAATTCAAATCCAAGCTTTCCCGGAAACTGAGAAAATCTAAGATTCATCAAGAGTCAGTGAATCGATGGTCAGATTGTGGATGCAAATCTTGCAAGTCATGGACTAAGAACGAAGATGGGAATCTTCACGTCGTGGTCAAAGATTCTACTTCTCGAGGTTAATAGATTAATTATAACATTTTAATATTCTATTAAATCTTTGCATTATGATTAGTTAATAATGTTCTTTACTTAGAATTGCTTTTGATGTTTCATTTTGAAGAAACAGAGTACTCTGTTCAAGAACCGTCCGAGAATGTAATATTCATACACGGTTTTATGGGGTCATCACATTTTTGGACAGAAACTGTATTTGAACACATTCAAAAAGATGATTATAGGCTCCTCGCGATCGATCTTTTGGGATTCGGGGAGAGTCCTAAGCCAAGGGATAGTCTCTATACATTGAAAGATCATGTGGATACGATAGAGAGATCTGTCATTAAGCCATACCAATTAGATTCTTTTCATGTGGTTGCACATTCAATGGGTTGCTTAATTGCTCTTGCTTTGGCTGCTAAACATTCCAACATTGTTAAATCCGTTACTCTTGTTGCACCGGTGAGAGATTAGTTTGCTTTCTAATCATCAATCTAATTTTAAAGAGATTCGATTATGAACTTATGTTGTTGTGTTTTTTTTCTTTATCAATGCAGCCTTATTTTCCTTCATCGGTAGAAGGATCGGTCTTGAACCGAATCGCTAGAAAGCGGTTGTGGCCACCGCTTGCGTTTGGGACAGCGGTGATGTCTTGGTATGAACATATTGGTAGATGCGTATGTTTCATAATCTGCAAGCATCATAAGATATGGGAGTGGCTAATCAAGCTATGTATAGGTAAAAGGTAAAAACATTTGAACCGGTTTGGGTGATTGTTTCAGTTTTTAAAGCTATCAAATATTTTTCAATAAAGGTTTTTCGATTTTGTTTAGGGAGATTCATTGGAAGATCAAGGACATAACAAGGCACACACATCACTCTGCATGGCATAGTATGCACAATGTGATATGTGGTGGCTCCAAAGTCGCTGATGAACATCTTGAAACCCTAATAAAGTCTGGCGTTAAGATTCACTTGATGCAAGGCGACTGTGACCAAATCGTTCCTTCACATTGCTCTGGCAACATGAAGAGGACTTTTCCGGCGGTGGAAGTTGATATCATTACTGGTGCTGATCATGATAGTATGATAAGCGGAAGAGGAGAAGAGTTTGCTGAGAAATTGGAGAGCATTTGGTGTTCATGTTAAAGAGTCTGGTTAGTTTTTTCAAACTTTATAGGTAGGAGCCACTGTAGTCGATGTCGACTGACTACATGTTTGAGTCCGATTGTAAGATCAAGTCTATTGTTAATGAGCCATCTAATGGACGCCTATATGGAGTCCACTTATCGAACCAAACCTTGTATATTAGAAGTTTAAACCATGTGCCACCAACTGACATCAGCATAAATTTCATAGTCAAACTTTAAAACACATTAAATAACCACACATACTAGTCTAACAAGCCAATGGATTTGAAAGAGTCTATGTAATTTACTGTAAGAAATATACTTTTGACTGCTAGTATAAGTTGGAGTTTGTTTTTTTCCTCATCATAATTAACCTTTACTCTATATCCTATTTTGTTATCACCAATCAAAGACAAAATTGAAGTAAATTATGTGGAAAATTTTCATTTTCCCTTCCCACTTTTTAAGACTACAAATTGCACCAGTCAGAACTAAAAAGTGAGTCTACCGGTCACATAATTCACCAACCACCAACCATACTATCATCCTTGAATGTACATAGTTGCAAATTTTTTCACAAAAAAATGAATATATGATTTGACATTTCTGGTGGGTGAGTGATTGAAAAAAGGCTGTAACACAAATTGTAATTGAAAAAACGAAGATATTTTTTTCTTTAGAAAAATTATACTAAGAAAAAAAAATTGGTCAAAAATGTAACAAATATGTTAATGGAATAATAATGTGTTGCAAAAGAGGCAAACTATACAACGTGAAAGTGGTAGGTCTACCAGATCCCATACCCTCATTTTAATGGCGGAGATTACAAGGGAAAGAGACAACTCCAATTCAAAGCTCTGATTTTTTCCACCAATCCCCATTTTTTCCCTTTTACAATTCTTAAGCTAGTTTTATACTTTTCTTCTTCCTTTCATTTGGGTTAAGAGAAGCCATGGATACCGAGTTTCTCCGAACCCTAGATCGTCAGATTCTTTTGGGTGTCTTCGTTGCTTTCGTCGCCGTTGGTGCTGGTGCTGCTTATTTTCTTACATCCTCCAAGAAACGCAGAGGTTCGATCTCTATTTCATTCAATTTGTCTTTTCTGGAATTCAATCCAAATCATGAACTTTGGATAGATTGAGGCAAAAGTTTCTGTTTGGTAGGTTGGATTAGTCAACAGACAATGAAAAATTGAACCTTGTTTCAGCTGATCTACTTGAAGATTTGAGTAAATCTTGTGTTTTTATTGTTGGTTTTATAGTGTGTTTGGATCCAGAGAATTTCAAGGAGTTCAAGCTTGTTAAGAGACATCAGCTTAGTCACAATGTGGCCAAGTTCGTTTTTGAACTCCCAACTTCTACTTCTGTGTTGGGTCTTCCCATTGGACAACACATCAGTTGCAGGTTTGGTCCTCGTACTTCTTATTATCCTCTCTGTGTTTTGTTCGCCAATCGCCACTCCTGCCAGTTGCTAGATTCTGAAACCTATCCAAAATGGCTGTGAACATGCATTATTGTAGAGAGTTTAGGTTAGGTTTTGTGTTGAGATTCAATTAGTGAGTTTCCATGGATGTGTTGTGATGAGTATCGTGACTTTCTCAATAGGGGAAAGGATGGTCAAGGAGAGGATGTTATTAAGCCATACACCCCGACTACGTTAGACTCTGACGTTGGACGTTTCGAACTTGTCATTAAGGTATATGCTTAAATACATTTTCTCAACTTGACTTGGTTTTTGAATTCGGGTGTTCCTTCTCCCTAATTCAATCGAAAAATGCTGCCAAATAGATGTATCCGCAAGGACGGATGTCTCATCATTTCAGGGAGATGCGTGTTGGAGACCATCTTGCCGTAAAGGGACCAAAGGTACCTTTAAGTTAGATGTCTTGCTTACTTGATCTTACACAAGCAACATTGTTATTCTATACTTTTTTTGAATCTCAAAACTTTTTTTGTTTTATTACCCTTTACTTGTCAGGGTAGGTTCAAGTATCAACCAGGTCAGTTTAGGGCATTTGGAATGCTTGCTGGAGGTTCAGGCATCACTCCCATGTTCCAAGTATGTCTGATACATTTGCGTTTGATATCGTTTTTGAAGCCAATGTATATGTTTTAAACGCGTTATATTTCTTAATTGTGAAGGTGGCCAGAGCAATTCTAGAAAACCCAACAGACAAGACAAAGGTGCATCTCATTTACGCCAACGTCACATACGACGACATTCTCTTGAAGGTAAAAAGCCTTTCACCTACTGTTTCTTTTGAGTCGAGAACAAGTATTGTGTTTTCATAGACTAATTTCAAACACTAAATGTTAAGTGAATCAATACTTTTTTTTTTCAGGAAGAATTGGAGGGTCTTACTACCAATTACCCTGAACAATTTAAAATCTTCTATGTTTTGAACCAGGTTAGCCACAACATTCAACTTTTTTTGCGTTTCTCAAATGTAAATACCTAAAAAAAGAACTCTTTCTGATACCTTTTGTTCTTGTTGTTTTTGTATATCGTCTATGACAATATTAGCCTCCGGAAGTATGGGATGGTGGTGTTGGATTTGTATCAAAGGAAATGATTCAGACTCATTGCCCTGCACCTGCATCTGATATTCAGGTATACCCTCCTCTGTTCTTGATCTTGAACATAACCAATCATCACAATTTCTAAATTCTATAATCGATGAGTGTCAGTGTTTCAAAGCAAAATCAAGAACACTGCAAGAGAATGTAACATTGATAAACAATTCATTTTTGGTGAGGAGCATATGGTTTAAGATGGTGTGTCGATCTAAGTATGGTTCATGTTTAAATTGCAGATCCTAAGATGCGGACCACCGCCAATGAACAAGGCCATGGCTGCAAACCTTGAAGCTCTGGGATACTCTCCGGAGATGCAATTCCAGTTCTGATCTGAATATCTTCTTTTGGTTGCTCTGAAACGGAACTCATAATAATTTAGTTACAATCCCAACTACGAGAGTTGTGTCTTAACTGAGTGAGAGTTGTATTTCTGTTGTGTGTTTGTTAGCCCACTTGAAAGTTTCCATTGATTGGTTTACGAATTGGTTAGACATTTTGGTTCACCTATACCGGTTTGGTGCAAACACTTTGATGCTTGATAGTGAGTGGCGACATACTGACATGACCTACCCTATGTGTTTTGGTATGTTGCTATCAATTTTTGGCTACTAGTCTATACGTGAATCATCATCAATCCACTTTTTAAAAGCAAAACTGAAAAGGATGATTGAAAATATAATATTATTGGTAGATTGATTAACAAATTTATAATTTTCTAAGACAGCTTTTTTTAAGTCGGCTTGCTCTTTTCCAATTTCTTTTTTGTTTAATCATAAAAAAATGCTTTCTGATGTTTTGGTTAATATTTTTATGAATTTGGCAACTTTAGTATTATACATGCAGAAGTAAAAGTTTGTTTCCTCTATTTTCTATCCTCATCTTTATAAAGTGCTTTCCTTGACCATCATATTCATACTGACGTTGTGAAATGAGATACTAGTAAAAAAATGCAAATATATATATATATATATATATTTGAAAAATGTACATAATGAAAAAGTTAACGAGGAAATAATTAAATAATCTATATAACCGTCAAAAGACAAACAAAAAAATGTTTAATAATGTTCGTTCAAAACTATGGAACCGTATATTCCGTCCTTCAACTAACTAAAAATATTGTAAGTTCCAGCATTTTCAAAATTGTAATCGGATAAGATTCAAGATTATTAATTCGAAGATCTTGTACTATTGGTTCCTCGATTTTTTGTTAAGCAGTTCGAAAATGAGAAGATGAATTCAACTGATCATTAAGAAAAGAAAAAAAAGAGTTCCATTTCAGCTTTTAAGATTAAGACGTTTTTTTGACTAAGAAACAAAAAACTTACCTACGTATTTTATATTTGGATTAAAATGTATTGTTAAATTCAGTTTTGAAGTATTGGTGAACGATGCGAGTTTGAGTGGTTTCAATATTTGTTTAAAGCAAAGCATTTTGATTTAAAATAACGCCAGGGTCCAAAATGAACGAAACGATGAATCCATGACTCATAGTACACTTATTTTCTTGGTTAATGAGTCGAATCATCGAATGATCTTCTGACACGTACTTTCTCCTTTTTCACATTTCTACACTTGTTGAATCACAACACGCAATTGCCTCAGCCCCCACATGCCACATCGCGACAATCTAGCGGAATCTTTTTGCTTTTGGTCTTTTATGGTCAATCATCAAATATCTCATAGATATACCAAAGTTAAAAGTTATTTTCTAACCATAAATAGTGACTGTAACACCCGAACTTACTTACATTAACACATCTACTAAAACTTCCAAATTTGGTTTTGTAGACAATAGTGTCAGTGTAATAGGTTCTGTTCTTGTGGACATGATTTAAAAGACAATAATATTTTGGGTTCTTTTGGTAATCGAGTTTCAGAAAAGCAAAACTAGTTTTGAGTATATATAATGGCTATTTACGTTAAGTGTGTATTGTACAAGTCATCTCCCACTTCAACAAACATAATCCAAAAACCATTTGTTTTTTCTGTCAAGCAATAAACGTTTCAAGTAATACCATAGTTAAAATAAAATCTTGTATCTAAAAACGTCACTGATCCAAATGGTTAAATAATGGGTTAGTATCTCTACAACGTTATCAAGACGAAGAGAACAAAACAACAAAATTGCCACACAACAACTGCATAATATAAAAGTTGGAAACATGAATGTTTTTCGAGTCTTCATTGGTCAAGCAATAACTATTAAATAAGACTGTTCATATTAGATAAAAATGGAAAATGAATGGACATGCTCTTCGTGGAAAGAGACGTGGAAATTTTCCATGAGTTTCTTTTGTCTTCTTTCTTACTTTTTCTATTATTTCTTTTCCAATTCTCAGATTTTTCTAATAATATTGTGGAAAAAACAAACACATCCATTGAATAAAGACAACAAAAGATTGTATTAAGACATTGTGTGACTAATAATGTCTTCTAACCCCAAATGAAACCTTCTTCCTTAAGGTTCTTCTCTTCTTCTTTATATATCTCTTTCACCTCTCACTTTCACTCTCTCCATCTACATATAACACAGTGAGAAAACAGAGCAAAAACAGAGAGATATTACGATGTTTTTCTCTAAGGATCTTCCTTCACCTACTTCGGTTTTCACAGCTTACGCATCAATGGCGGGTTACATGATGATGATAAGATCAATGGCTCACGAGCTAATCCCAGCTCCCCTCCAAGATTTCATCTACAGGACTCTCCGGTCTCTCTTCTTCCGTTCTTCTTCCTCCACTTTGACGCTAACCATCGATGACGACAACATGGGTATGAACAACGAGATCTACCGAGCTGCTCAGACTTATCTCTCCACCAAGATCAGTCCTGATGCAGTCAGGCTCAGAATAAGTAAAGGCCATAAGGATAAACATGTCAACTTGTATCTCAGCGACGGAGAAATCGTCAACGATGTGTACGAAGATGTGCAGCTAGTATGGAGGTTTGTTACTGACGGTGGAGACAAGAAAGGAGGCGGCGGAGGAGTAGGAGGAAGAGGAGGAGGAGGAGGAAGAAGAGGTGGTATGGACGATGACGGTAAAAGCGAGTACTTCGAGCTGAGTTTCGACAAGAAACATAAAGATTTGATATTGAACTCTTATGTGCCTTACATCGAGAGTAAAGCTAAAGAGATAAGAGACGAGAGAAGAATCTTGATGCTGCATTCTCTCAACAGTCTTAGATGGGAATCAGTTATTCTTGAACACCCTTCGACCTTTGAGACAATGGCTATGGAAGATGATCTCAAACGTGACGTCATCGAGGATCTTGATCGGTTCATAAGAAGGAAAGAGTTTTACAAGAGAGTAGGGAAAGCTTGGAAGAGGGGTTACTTGTTGTACGGTCCACCGGGTACGGGGAAGTCTAGTCTTGTTGCAGCCATGGCTAATTACCTCAAGTTTGATGTTTATGATCTTCAGCTTGCGAGTGTGATGCGTGACTCTGATCTAAGGAGGCTCTTACTAGCTACACGTAACCGGTCGATTCTTGTCATAGAAGATATCGATTGTGCAGTGGATTTACCCAACAGAATTGAGCAGCCTGTTGAAGGCAAGAACCGTGGCGAGTCTCAGGTTAGATTTCTACTATGATTGGTTTTGGTTTAGGATTGGCCAATTGAACCAAATTTACCAAATCGAACCAAACCAAAATCCGTATCAACCAAATTTTAATTTAGTGTAACAAGACTGACTCTGATTAGTATAGAGAATTTTAGTATATTTAAAATTGTATTTTTTTTTGTTTTCTATGAAAATGTGTGTTTAGGGACCATTGACGTTATCGGGGCTGCTGAATTTCATAGACGGACTATGGTCAAGCTGTGGAGACGAGCGGATTATAATATTCACAACAAACCATAAAGATAGGCTTGACCCGGCATTGCTTAGACCAGGACGTATGGATATGCACATTTACATGGGACATTGCTCTTTTCAAGGATTCAAGACTTTAGCTTCTAACTACTTGGGTTTGAGTGATGCTGCGATGCCACACCGTCTATTTCCGGAGATTGAGCGTTTGATTGACGGGGAAGTAATGACGCCGGCACAAGTAGCAGAGGAGCTGATGAAGAGTGAGGATGCTGACGTGGCGCTAGAGGGTTTGGTGAATGTTTTAGAGAAAATGAGGCTAAAATCTAAGGAATCGAATCCGGTGATGATGAAGCAGAAAGAGAGTAGACTGGAGATGGAGGAGATGAGACTAAAGAGTGATACTGAGGGTTCTCCGAGGAAGAACAGCAAAAGATTTAAGAAGCTTGTATTGTTTTGGACATAATCCATTAATTAGTTCAAATAAGATTATGAGGAAGCAAACAAAAATAGACGTATAAGAGGCTAATTACAACTCTTTAAGTGTTTTTTAAAAGAAATTTCTTGTATGTTTATTTTCTAGGGTTGTGAACCATTGTAAGACCCATTAAGAGATATGGAACTTTATTTTTCCTTAAAGTAAGAAACTATATATTGAGATAGTCTTTGGAGGTACATTACCAACTACCAAGTATGTTATACTCTACCTATATAAAGGAAGAACCAAAGAAAAAATAAAGCATATAGAGTGGAGAGTCTCTTGCCTTGTTACAGAGACTTTTGAGAAGAGTAAAATCTTTAAGTGTTGATATCTTCTTTTATTTATGTGGTAATGAATATCCCAAACTGCGTAATAGCTTGATACGTACTTTGCGTTATTAGCCTAATGGGCTGGCCTTTGTGGCCCAAATGATGAAAAAGATGAATAAAGAGAGAGAATTATCTCCCAATACAAATCTCTATATAATAAACCCAATTTACCAAAAGAGAAACCAAACCCTAAAAGTCGAAAACAATGGTGTTCTCTAAAGATCTCCCTTCTCCTGCAACAATGTTCTCTACCTATGCGTCACTAGCGGGATACATCATGATGATCAAACCAATGATTCACACGATAATTCCACGACCGATACAGAACTTCGTTTTCTCTTACATCAAGTCTTTCGTCGGCTCTCGTTCATCGACTCTCACGCTTGTGATCAATGACATGATCAACGGGACTGATAGGAACGGGATTTCCAAGAAAAAACGAGCTCTTTTTGTCAGCTCAAGCTTATCTCTCAAGCAAGATAAGCCCCGATGCATCGAAGCTAAGGATGACTAGAGACCCTAACAATAAGAACGTCAACTTACACCTCAGCCAAGGAGAGGTTGTCTCCGATGTCTATAAAGGCATTGAGCTCAAGTGGCGGTATTTAGAAGGCAGAAACAAGAAAACCACGGTTGTAGGTGAAGAGACAGAGGAAGCGATCGTCAATTGGCAATGCTTCGAGCTAAGCTTCGACAAGAAACACAAAGACTTGGTGGTGAAATCCTATATAGCTTACGTGGAGAGGAAAGCAAAGGTGATCAAGGAAGAGAGGAGAATCATCAAGATGCACTCCTACTCTAGCTATACACTTAGGTGGCAATCTGTCAAATTCGAGCACCCTTCGACATTCCACACAATGGCTATGACGCCTAAACTCAAGAGTTCTGTTATGGAAGATCTTGATCGGTTCATCAAAAGAAAAGATTACTACAAGAGAGTTGGAAAAGCTTGGAAGAGGAGTTACTTTTTGTACGGGCCACCAGGGACCGGGAAGTCTAGTCTAGTGGCAGCTATGGCTAACTACCTCAAGTTTGATATCTATGATCTCCAGCTCGCAAACGTTCAGGGAGACGCCCAACTACGAAGCTTGCTTCTCGCCACTAATAACAGCTCGATTCTTCTTGTAGAAGATATAGATTGTTCCGTGGATTTGCCTACAAGGTTGCAACCTGCAACCACGACCCTTGGTGCTCCCAAGGTTTGGTCTTCACAATGGTTTAATGTTATCTAATTTGTTTTGTGTACATGGATCCTAAACAAGTTTTGTATGAATAGGGATCAACACCATTGACATTATCAGGACTTTTAAACTGCATTGATGGGTTATGGTCTAGTTGCGGAGATGAACGCATAGTAATATTCACGACTAATAACAAGGAGGTGCTCGATCCCGCATTGCTCAGACCAGGCTGTATGGATATGCACATTTACTTGGGACATTGCAGTTTTGAGGGATTTAAAATATTGGCATCTAACTACTTAGGCATGCCTCACGACAGTGATGACCCTCACCGTCTCTACCCGGACATCAAACGTTTGATTGATGGATAAGTGTTGACTCCGGCTCAAGTCGCCGAGGAACTAATGAAAAATGAAGATGCTGATATGGCGCTTGAGGGTTTGGTTAAGGTTCTCAAAAGAAAGAGGTCAGAGTCGGAGAATTGTGATGATGAATCTAAGAAGATGAAGATAAGAGAATATCCAACACTGAGGAGACATGAACAATCTATGTTTTCACTTGAGAATCTTACAAATGGGGGTTTCGATAAGATTTGGTACTTCACATCGTTTTTCTAGTTTTAGTTTTTGAGTTCTAGCTTTGGTTTTACTTCACATGTTTTTTCTACTTCATATTTAAGGTTATGTTTCAATTTGTATTTTTTCAATTACACTACTATAATAAATAATATTTTTTTTGGTAATTAAATAATATATTTTAAATAGTCAGAGATTTACAACTGCAAATAGATATATACCAGAATATAATTTAATTATAGAGATTTTACCGTATATAAAAAGGAAATATTATTTCTTTTATCGCAAGGGAAAATAAACTACTTAACCAGAAAAAGAAAAGAATTTGAAATAAAAGGACAACTATATAAATAAAATAAATTTTAACTAAAAGCCCTGATAATTACCGAAAAAAAGAAGAAGTAAAAGCCCTGATCCGACGCAACAACATTGAAAAAGAGACACCAAACCCTAATCTCAATACGTTTAATTGTCTACATAAATAAAATTTAGTTTAACCTAAAGCCTCAGACGCAACAGCTTTGAAAAGGAGCGACCAAACCTAATCTCAAAAACGATGGTGTTCTCTAGAGATATCCCTTCTCCTGCATCTATGTTCTCTACTTACGCATCAATGATGGGATACGTCATGATAATCAAGCCAATGATTAACACAATTATTCCACGTCCAGTTCAAAACTTCGTTTTCTCTTATCTCAAGTCCTTCGCTGGCTCTCGTTCATCGACTCTCACGCTTACCATCGATCAAATGTCCTCGATGTATATTCCCGACGAGCTTTACGCAGCTGCTCAGGCTTATCTCTCCACCAAGATAAGTCCAAATTCTGTCAGGCTAATTATGGCTAGAGACCCTGCGGAGAAGAAAGTCAAGTTATACCTTAGCGATGGAGAGGTTGTCTCCGATGTCTACAATGGCATTAAGCTCAAGTGGAGGTTTCTTGCTAGAAACAAGAATAATACTATGGTTGAAGAGTATGGACAAAGCTATCAGGGAAACATTCAACGAGAATCTTTGGAGCTGAGCTTCGACAAGAAACACAGAGACTTGGTCGTGAACTCCTATATACCCTACGTGGAGAGCAAGGCAAAGGAAGTCAACAACAAGCGTAGAATCCTAAAAATGCATTGCTACTCGCACATGGCTCAAACATGGCAATCCGTGAACTTCAAGCACCCTTCAACATTCGACACGATGGCTATGAACGACGATCTCAAGCGTTCTATGATTGAAGATCTTGATCGGTTCGTCGGAAGAAAAGATTTCTACAAAAGAGTTGGGAAAGCTTGGAAGAGGGGTTACTTGTTGTACGGTCCACCAGGGACTGGGAAGTCTAGTCTAGTGGCAGCTATGGCTAACTACCTCAAGTTTGATATCTATGATCTCCAGCTCGCAAGCGTTCAGGGAGACGCCCATCTACGAAGCTTGCTTCTTGCCACTAATAACAGCTCGATTCTTCTTATAGAAGATATAGACTGCTCCGTGGATTTGCCTACAAGGTTGCAACCTCCAACCGAAACGAGCCAACCGCTAGGTGCTGTCCAGGTTTGGTCTCCACGATGGATTTAGTTTTGAGTTTTATATCATTATTTTTCGTACAAACAATACATGAGCCGATCTTAAACATTTTTTTATGTGAATAGGTATCAAAACCATTGACGTTATCAGGACTTTTAAATTGCATTGATGGGTTATGGTCAAGTTGTGGAAACGAACGTATTATAATATTTACGACTAACAACAAGGAGAAGCTGGATCCGGCATTGCTCAGACCAGGCCGTATGGATATGCACATTTACATGGGACATTGTAGTTTTCAGGGATTTAAGACATTGGCGTCTAACTATTTAGGCCTGTCTGACGAAAATGATGATACTCACCCTCTCTGTCCGGATATAAAGCATTTGATTGATGGACACGTGTTGACTCCGGCTCAAGTCGCTGAGGAACTAATGAAGGATGAAGATGCTGATGCGGCGCTTGAGGGTTTGGTTAAGGTTCTCAAGAGGAAGAGGTTAGAGCCAAAGAAGTGTGATGATGAATCTAAGATGAAGAAACTGAAAGAGGGAGAGGAGGCAATAGCTGACGCTGAATTAGCAGTGTTGACTCCGGCTCAAGTTGAGGACAAGGAGGAACTAGTTGCTAGCGAATATGCTAATGTGATGCCCGAATGGCTCCCGAGATCGAGGTTGGTGATGGTTCTGCCAGGGTTCCATAGAGCAAGAGGAATAAGAAGAGGTCTGGGGGACGAAATGTAGGAAGATGATGAAGGAAATTGAAGAGGTAAAGGAAGATAATCACTCGACATTGAGGAGACCTGATGAAGATTTGTTTTACACATGAAAATTTTGAATAATCTAATTTTATTAAATGGCGACAAGACAAAGTTAGTATGACATAACTTTCTTAAGTTTTTAGTAAACAACAAATCGATGTTTGTGGAAAATCAGCACAACTTTCTAAAACTTGCTTCAAGTACATTAGTCACAAGTCTTTGTCAACTTCATCAATTTTATTTGATATTAAATTCTTCCTCACCAAGCCTTCGAGGTCCGGGTAGAGACAGGTGTGGGGCATCATTGTCATGAAAGAGGCCTAAGTAGGTATACGCCAACATTATGAATAATCCATCAAAACAGCAATGTCCCATGTGAATATATATGGAGATCCATACATCAAGGTCTAAGGAGAGAATCATCTATATCATCCTTGTTATTTGTGATGAAGATTATGATCCTTTCTTCACCACAAGATGATCATATACCATCAATACAGTTTAGAACTCCAGCCAGAGATAATCTCGTCTCCTGATATCATTAATCGCTACAATAGTGGAATACTACAAATAAGTAAAAATAAGAGGGAGCCATTCAAAGATATAATAGATTACTTCAGTTCCTCCATGTCTGTTCTGTCTATGTCTTCAATCACCAAGACAGAACCGTTGATAGTGAGCAATAGTTTTTCAAGGCATGATCATAACCAAACTTGTCTTTCCTGTCGGTCCGTAAAATAAACTTATTTTAATTTAATATTTTATTGAAAAATTTATTAAAATATCCCATTTAAAAATAAAAAGTGGATAAAAAAATACCGTAAATCTGGTGGATGACACACATGTAATAACTTCGCATTTAAAAGAATGTTATTTACTAATTTTTCTCAAATTGTTTTTCCCCAATTGCGCAAACACATCATTTTTCTCCGAGACTTTAATCTTCTATTCTCTCTCTCGAAATCGAAGAAACTAAAGATGAAGATTCCTCCTCCAAAGAAAATGTTCAAATCATGCACCAAAGTAATTGCCTACGTCACGACGATGAAAACAATCTTGATTGTGGTAGTGCAACTATTCATAAATTGTATTCACTTTCTTCTGGTCTCACTTTTGGAAAACCTTTTTTCGTCATAGCGTTCTCTCATCATAAGGGATTAATACCGTATTGTATCTAATTTATGTAAATATATGATCATATCATTATTATTATCATAAATTAATTTATATAAATATATATACATATATATAATTGATATAATATTATAATATATGATTTTAGAGAAATAGGACTGAAAGATATTCATTTGTCTCTATCAAAAGATGATATTGTTAAATGATGAATTATAAGGGATTAAATCGAACAAACCAATAAATTGGCAAAATTCGATAAAATAATAAAACAAGAAATTTTCAGAACTTTAATGTAAATATATGATCCTATTATTATTATTATTATTATTATTGTTATTATTATTATTATTATTATTATTATTATCATAAATTAATATATATATATATATATGATATAATATAATAATATATGATTTTAGAGTTTTAAAATAATAAACTCATTAGAGGTCGTCTCTAACTCTAAGTTTTATTGTATAAAAATTTGATATGTTGTATTTTAATACTATCGTATTTTATTTAATTTTTTTTTTTACAATTGCCAAAACTTTTTAATTATCATTTTAAAGTTTAGATAGTTAGTAGTACCTTTTTAAAAACAAAACCTCAAAAGTGATAATTTAAAGAATATTTTTTAGTTATGTACTTCTTTCCATTATATATTATCATAAAGAAAACTTTTAATTCTTTCAAGGAAATCTTAATTTTATTAAACTTATGTTCTCAAACATTTTATGATATATGTGTTGAATCCACAAAAAAATTGTAATTATAATTACAGCATTATTTTGACACGCATGTGATCTTATCAATTATAAAATAAGATATTAATGACATTGGTATTGAAAAATCCAAATTTAATTAATAACATATGTAAATTAGATAGGGGTTGTCAACTACTAAGGACAGAAAATGGAACTTCGTTTTCTTTGTGAAGATAATCCATATATCATATATGACTTCATATTTACATTACCACAAATATTATTGAAGATAAATGATTAGCTACTCCCCACACATGTATTAACAACAACCTCTTCTACTTTGAGTGTTTTTGGTACATTTGGTGCGTTTCAAATCATCAGCGATGTTTTCTCTTAGAAATCTTCCTTCGCTTGCACCGTTTGTCTCAGCCTACGCATCATTGACGGGATACGTCATGATGATCAAACCATTTCTTGAGATGACAATTCCACCTCCGTTACAAAACTACATGATCTCTTATCTCAATTCTTTCTTGCACTCTACTCCATCGACTCTCACGCTCATCATCGATGACCATATCAAGAATGGGATGTATAACGAGCTCTACGGGGCTGCTCAGGTTTATATTTCTACCAAGGTCAACCACAACGCGGAAAGGCTAAGGATCTCTAGAGACCGCAGTGAGAAAAACGTCAATATACACTTCAGCGTAGGAGAGGTTGTCTCGGATATCTACCAAGGCATTGAGGTCAAGTGGCGGTTTTGTGTTGACAGCAATAAGAGCAATATGGTTCATTATTTTGGGGAACATTTTAAGCTAAACCCCGATCGGGAGTGCGTTGAGCTTAGCTTTGAAAAGAAACACACAGAGTTGGTCTTGAATTCTTATATACCTTACGTGGAGAGCAAGGCAAAGGTGATCAACAACGAGAGGAAAATCCTCAAGATGTACTCCTACTGTTGTATGTATCTAAAATGGCAATCCGTGAACCTCGAGCACCCGTCAACATTTGACACCATGGCTATGAACGAAGAGCTAAAGCGGTCTGTGATGGGAGATCTTGACCGGTTCATCAGAAGGAAAGATTTTTACAAAAGAGTTGGGAAACCTTGGAAAAGGGGTTACTTGCTGTATGGACCACCTGGGACTGGGAAGACTAGCCTAGTTGCAGCCATTGCTAACTACCTCAAGTTTGATATCTATGATCTCCAGCTTGCAAGCGTGAGGGAGGACGCTGATCTAAGGAGATTACTTCTCGGTACTACCAACAGCTCCATTCTTTTAGTAGAAGATATAGATTGCGCCGTGGATTTGCATACAAGGTTGCAACCTAAGACTCAAGATGATACTAAGGTTTGGTCTTTATTTTCATTAAAAACTAGTATTAATTTATAAATCATCATGAAATGCTTGCAACCAATACTTGGATCCTATGTGAATAGGGATCATCAATGTTGACATTGTCAGGGCTCTTAACTTGCATAGATGGGTTATGGTCGAGCTGTGGAGATGAACGCATTGTAATCTTCACCACAACCCACAAGGAGAGGCTCGATCCGGCATTGCTTAGGCCAGGACGTATGGATATGCATATTCACATGGGACATTGTTGTTTTGATGTATTCAAGACTTTGGCATCTAACTACTTGGGCTTGTCTCACGATGACCCTCACCATCTTTACCCGGAAATCGAGCGTTTGATAAAAGGAGAAGTGTTGACTCCAGCTCAAGTTGCAGAGGAGCTAATGAAAAATGAGGATCCTGATGTGGCGCTCGAGGGTTTGGTTAAGGTTCTCAAAAGGAAGAGGTTAGAGTTGGAGAAGTATGATGGAGAAACTGGAAGAGGAGGATTGAGGAAACCGGAATTGCAATTCTTTTTATGAGTTAACATTGTGGCGTCCTGTTTGTTTATTTATCATCAGAATATTCACTTTAGATTTTAAGCTTGAAATGCAATTTAGATGGATGTTCTCCGGAGATTAATCAAATCTCTAAATTTAAATGCAACTTCAGAAAATCGTGAGTTTGGATTTATGTAAAAAAATGACAAACACATATCTATTTATAGGTAAATTTATGTATTCATATTTAAATACCTTGTAAGTTGTAAGGATGGTAGCTAGAAATCGACTATACAACGGCATTATCATTGTTTTGTCCTCTCTAAAAATATCGTTAAAATGTATGGTTTAATATATTTTAAAGGAAATACAGTAAAAATGAATTATGATTAAAGATAAATAGGATTAATTACCAGGATGTTTAAGAGTGTAGTAATCCCACATAGGATCCATCATCCATGTATTTTATAGTCATTGCTTAGAGTATCATTACCGGTTAAGAGTGGAAATATAATATTATTATTTTTGTATATTTAAATTATATAATAAATTTTTAAATTTTTATTTAAAACTGAACCAATAGAAAGTCGTGTCTACAAATTTTATAAAAGGTGTCTGGGAAGTTTTCTTTTATAAAAGGTCTTTCGTCTTCTTCTAAGTGATAATGTGCTCTTAACTCTTAAGTTAAAGATAAAGATCTAAGTGGAAGACAAAATCCGGTGTATGAAGACTAGATGGTATATTTTTAGAAACGGTTCGTCAATGTGAATTTTTTTTAGAGTTTTTAAAGGATCCGGAGTGAAAGATATTCATTTATCTCTCTCAAAATAGATGATGTTGTTAATGATATGATTTACAAAAATAAATAGTAGCAACTTCACTGATATAAAATTTGAAGCAAAACATAAAGATTTTTTTTTAGATATTTACTTGCCTTACGTAGAGAACACATCGGCTGAGATATAAGGAAGCTTATGCTTAATGTAGGCAATGGTTCTGTGTTGGTGGTCGAAGACATTGACAGATATGTACAACTAGACCTAGGGTAATCTTTGAATGACTCTTCATCTTTTTCTTATTTGCTTTCTTGAATTCCACTAATGCACCGTTTTAGTGGTGAAATCTGGATAATGGATTATCTCCGGAGAACATGTTCAAAACATGTATCGTAGAAATCGTTTAAATCATAACGATCAAATCAATCATGTTTGCGGCAGTTCCACCTCCACTTCATAAAAATATCGCATCTTTCTTCCAATCTTGTTTTGGCAAACTTGATTCGTAGAAATTTTTTTTTGCGGAAGACAAAATCATGGCTTGATTGTTTACTTTGGAGAAAAAGTTCGTAATCGTGGGAATAAAATCAGAATCTCTAGAGAACCTAGGAGATAAAGACATCCATTTGTCTTTTTCAAAAGGCTATGTTGTTCATGATCAGTTATATCCATTGTCATTTTTATTTTTATTTTTATTTTTTGGTAGAAGAGGGGAATATCCATTGTCATTTTTGATGTGGGACATTTTAACATACATATTTTAATTATGAGTGATTCTAATATTGGTGAAAACTGATAGAATTTGGATTTTCTTTTTTTAATTGTTGTTTTGGGTCTTAAAAGTTTATCTTAATTAAATTTAAGAAGAGTTGAAAGTTAATTATAAATCATTCAATCGAATCGTGATTTGATGGATTATAGAAAATATCACATATATAAATAAATACAATAGAAGCCTACCAAACAACCTGATTGGGCCATAAGACCAACACGAAGAGAAGTCCAAAGACCAAACCAAGTTGAAATTAGGTCAAGAATTCTTTTAAACATTTTTTTTTTTGAATAAAATGTACAATTTATCGAAAAAAGCATTTGTACATCACGTGCAACTGTTTGTTTAGACATTGCTAAAGGAAAAACAAATCAACCATTCTTTGAATCATTTTGCTGATTCCTTTTCATGACGAGTTAAATTATCGTTGTAGTCGATGTATATAGAGTGCGTATCCATTAACCATCTTGCCATTCTAAATTGTCTATCAATGACTTTATCGCCCTTTGTGTTTATTTTATGTGCAGAAGTCCTGGCAAATAGCTTCAAGGTGGCTGAAAGAGAAAATAGAATAACAGGAGTTCAAGTAGCTGCAACAGCTCCAAGAGTCTCGCACCTTTTGTTTGCCGATGATACACTGTTTTTTTGCAAGGCTGAGAAACAAGAAGTTGATGTGATCAATCAGATTCTTCAGGAATATAGTAGAGTTTCTGGCCAAAAGGTGAGCTTCTCGAAATCAAGCATTGTTTTCGGCCACAAAGTTGAAACAGAGACTAGGAATTTGATCAAAGAGATCACTGGAATCACTAAAGAAGGCGGCACAGGGTTATATCTCGGTCTCCCAGAAGCTTTCATTGGATCTAAGATTGAAACCTTAAGATTTTTGGAAGAGAAAGTTGCGGAAAAAATCAACTCTTGGAGTTCCAAATTCCTGTCTCAAGGTGGTAAAGAAGTGATGATCAAAGCAGTAGCTATGGCACTCCCAACCTACACTATGTCTTGTTTCCTTTTGCCAAAGACTCTTTGTACAAAGCTTGTCTCTCTCTTTTCCAACTTTTGGTGGAAAAATCAAGCGACTGGAAAAGGAATCCATTGGAAAGCATGGGACAAGCTTACTGAACCTAAGGCAGAAGGGGGCTTAGGATTTCGAGATGTTGAAGGTTTTAACTTAGCAATGCTAGGTAAACAATTGTGGAGAATGGCAAATAAACCAGAATCCCTAATGGCTAGAATCTTCGAAGCAAGATATTTTCCATCAAAGTCCCCCCTCGAAGCATCTCTTGGTTCCCGACCCTCCTTTGCATGGAGGAGTATTTATGAGGCGAAGATGCTTATGCAAGAAGGAATGAGGAAGGAGTTTGGGGATGGTCATACTCTGAGAATTGCCTTTGATCCGTGGTTACCAAGTAAGCCTCCACGACCACCACGAGTGCAGCCTGGTCTCAATCCTTATACCTTACATATCTCCATGATAAAGGACTTTGACTCGGATGAATGGAACTGGACCGCAGTAAAATCCATCTTCGTACAAGAGGATATCCATCTCATAGGCCAAGTTCGACCGAGTTTTCGACCGGGGAAGACAAGATTCTCTTGGATTTATAACCATAATGGTGATTATTCCGTGAAGTCTGGATATTGTGTGTGGCAGAAATGCTTCAAGAAGAAAATTTCGGAAGAAGTGTTAAATCCAAACCTTCATTCCATTTTCCAGGCTTTATGGAAAGCTAATACCTCTCCAAAAATCAAGAACTTTCTTTGGCGTGGTTTATCTAATTGTTTAGCTGTCGGCTCCAATATGACTAAGAAGAGATTAACCAAGGCTGGAGAATGCCCAAGATGTGGTTCTCATGATGAGACTGTCAACCATGTTCTCTTTCACTGTTCGTTTGCTAGGCTGGTGGGCGCTCTCTCCTCTCTCCTTTATGTTTTATCCTCAGCCATCAGAGTCCATCTACACGAACTTTGCTAACGGGCTAGTTAAAGAAAACGACCAAGAGGAAGAAGTTCATAAGAGAAAGGAGATCTGGCCTTGGTTAATATGGAGACTATGGAAAGCTAGGAACAATGTCTGTTTTAACAACCAACATGAGGATGCCCAGCAGGTTTTGGAAAGAGCTATAATGGATCAGAAGGAATGGGTAGACAAGCCTGTCATTTCACCCAAATCTCCTCAGCAAAGCCCAACCCCTGTAACTTGGCAACCTCCTTCACCTGGAACATACAAATGCAACGTTGATGCAGCATGGAAGGCTGAGAGTGATAGATGTGGTGTTGGTTGGATATTGAGAGATGCAACTGGAGCAGCGAAATGGGTTGGTTCTAAAGCATACCCCTCACTGGTTTCTAGTCTCGAAGCAGAAGCAACGGCCCTAACTTGGGCAATGCGTTGTCTTGACAATCTTGGCGTTACCGAGGTAGTGTTTGAAACTGATTCACAGGTTTTGGTGAAGGCGTTAAATGAACCGGAGATGTGGCCGCGTTTAAGCAGCTATATTGATGACATTCACGGCACAACCCGACGGTTCCTCAAACCTTCATTTCGGTTCCAACGAAGAGAAGCAAACCGGTGTGCAGATTTATTGGCATCGAAAGCTTTTTCTTCTTTTCCTATTTATCATGCTGTGTTAGATTGTAGTCCTTCTATTTGGTTAGTCCCAAATATTAACCGTGAGAAACCTCGGTTATGTTCCTAAGTATTTGAAATAATATTAGTATGTTCGAAGAAAAAAAAAAATTTGTCTATCAATGACCGTGCAAAGTATCACGTCACATTTACTTTATCCACACTGCACCAATTTTTTATATCAAAAAATGAAATTATGTACAAGAAATCTATTTAAATAAAACTCATAATTCATAAATCAATCAATCCACCAATTGCCTCATTAAGACTTAAAAGATACCTCTGGTGGTAAATAAAAGATGCATTGTGAAGGTTATCATTAACTCCCAAACTCGCTCAATAGCGATCCACGAAGCATTAACACCACAAAACTACACTGCAACGTTTGGGCCTACATGTGCTAAAGATCTTCCCTCAAAACGAAAGCGTTTAAAACTTCAAATTCTCGTATACTCTAAATTAAGTCTTAACCATCACCAATGCTACAAGTCGTAAGCAACAGAAATGGTGAGAAAATAGCTAATTCAAATATGTGGTTTCAGAGTATACAATAACAAGATGTAACAATCTTCTACATCAAATCTTGCGAATTGAAAAAAAAAAAAAAAAAAAAATCTTGCAAATCGTACCAAGACTTTGTTTACTCTTCAACATTCATATCTTAGTTTGTCAAAAACTGACTAATAAGTTTTCATGTTTTGGGCACTTGCCACTATACCTTTTGTTTCTTTTCGGAAGTAGCCCACAAACTTACAAGGTTTGCAGCAAAGACCTCTCTCCTACTCATTATGACCGTACTATGATCAGTCCCAGCGATAACCTCGACTTCAACCGCAGGGAACTTTCCTTTCATGTTCGATAGACAATCAATAGGAACAACAACATCTTTATCCCCTTGCATCACATTGATTTTAACACCGGATTTTATCAAAGTTTCAAGGTGTTTATCCGTGAATTTCGCTCCTCCGCATATTACATTGTGCATGCTATGCCATCCTGATTGATGTGTGTGCTTTGTAAAATCCATTATCGCTGTCGGTAGTTTCCTGAACATAGAAGAAACCAGTGTTTTTTTATATATATATCAGAGTGTTAACTAAAACTTGGTATCCGTTGGTTTTTACAAAAATATATGTATGAAACAGAGAGATCTTTGTTAAAAAATACAAAAAACTTGTTATATTAATTTGACACACAATGACACAAAGAAACATTTTGCCATCTTTAATTTAATAGTTTTTCAATAAACGCTATTATACATACCTTCTCCAAGTTACAATTTTGATGATCCTCTCCCATGTACGGTGGTGCCTACAAAAGACCAAGCAAACGCCACGGCCAATGTGTTCATACCAACACATCATCGCCGTGAAAAACGAAGCTGGTGGCCAAAGTTTCTTCTTAGCGACCACATCAAGAGCAGCACAACTTGCTCCTCCTTTTGAATCAGCAAAATACGGCTATAAAACCAAAATGATAAAACAAAATCATTGCAGAACAAACCTTGTTTAAATTTGTGTGTTTAAAAAAATTGTTTTTAAGAGAAAACTCACGGGAGCTACTAATGCGACAGACTTGACGCTGTCGGAGAATTTTGCAGCTAAGGCTATTCCAATGATGCATCCCATGGAGTGTGCGACAACATGGAATGAAGTCAAATTATTTGGTAAAATAACCGATTTTTCGATCATTTCGACATGTTCTTTCAACGAATACTGACTGGCTCTTGGTTTCGGGCTGTCTCCAAATCCAAGAAGATCGATAGCAAAGAATCTGTAGTTAGTTCCCTCGGTGGTCTCTGGTAGATATTTGAACACTGTGTTGGTCCAAAACGATGAAGATGCCAAAAATCCGTGTACGAAAATAACGTTCTCTACCGGTTTGTTGCTTATCGACAAATCTGATTAAAATGAAAATAAAATAAATGAGATGTTAAAACAGAACATAACTTAACTAATTAACTTATATTACTAATTACCTGATATTGAAGGTTGCTTGACGATTACGTTAAGTTTATCAGTGTTGATCCAAGAAACACAAGTCTTGCAACCACAATCAGACCACCGGTTTGCAACCTCATGAGAGACTTTGTTCATTGTATGAGGAAAAAGAAATTTTCTCAGGAAAGTAACGATACCTATTTTCTTGGTTATCTCAGGGAGTTTATTCGCAAACCGGAGAAAACCGGCCTGTCGGAAAACGTTTCTCCTCCGATAGAGAGTCTCCGAAAGGAACTCGTATTCTGCAAAATGTGTTTTCTCTCGAGGGTTATTACAATGACAAGACTCTGATTTTTCTTCCATAACTTCGTCGAGGAATCTGAAAACGATACAAAGAAAATAGTCGAGGAGGTCAAAAAGAAAGAAGACCGCCCAACTTGGAGCTCCGTTAATAACTGATGTACATTTTTCTGAGAAACTCGAAGTAATCATCACAGCGATCTTTAGAGAGAGCTAGGGATAAATAGATAAAGAAAAGAAGGGACTCTCTGTTGAGAAAGAAATCTCTTAAGACAGGTTTTTATAAACTCTTAATTACATGCATAACTATGTTATTGATTTTACATGGAGTTAATTTCTACATTATGATTAAAAGATCGTGCTTACAACATGCGATAATTTAAACTGTAAACTCTAATTATATATCTATTTACGTACTTTTTTATCTATTGTACAACTGCTTTCTAATCTGAGATTTTAAAAATTATACTCAGATGATCTAGTTTTTTTTGTTTTTTTTAATTACATGGAGATTGGAGACTGAATTAGTTGATTAATTTATTCACCAGTGTTTTTCTCTAGCCAATCAGAAAATAATATACCAACGATGTTGATTCGTGTTTATTAGAGAAAAACTAGGATTTAATGTAATAATTATAAACAAAAATTATATATCGGTATCAGTTTACGAGGGAGGAATAGGGTTTAGATTTTACAATTAAACGAGGCTAAATATTGGTCTGATTTTATAAAAAAAGAATTTGAATTTAGATTTTAGGTTAAATGAGGTTATATATAGGTTTGGGTTTAGAAATAACGGTTATGGATATTTTATACTCCATTTATATCAAAAAGAATAGTTTTTGAGGTTTTATTCTTTTATCAAAAATATTGATTTTCTTTTACAATAAATAATTAATATTAGAAAAAGATAATTGGAGGAAAAAGCAACTTGAGATTATATTTTAAAAAACTTAAGTAAAAATATAATTAATTAAAGGAATCATTTATTATTTTCTTAGTCGTTGTGTAAAACTCAGAAAATTATTCTTTCTTATAGGAGTAATTAAACGAGGTTATATGTGAGTTTGAGTTTATAAAAGAAGTTTAAAGTGTATAATTAAACAAGATTTATGTCGGTTTTGGTTTATAAATAATAGTTAAAGTTTAAATTTATAATTAAATGTAGTTAAATGATTGTTTGGGTTTTATAAAAAGTGATTAGGGATTTTATTTTACAATAAAAATGTTTAATTTTAATTTTTATTAGATGAGAGATTTTGATCACTGGCGGATGCCTAACGTATATTTTTTTAACACAGGCACTATATTATAAATAATTTAATCAAAAATATAATATTAACATAAAAGTAATTCTTATAAGAAACAAAATCCTACAAAATTATTCTACGTTTTTCCCAATTTTGGACAAATGAAAAACAGGAATTGATTTAATTTATTTAGAGAAGTTTTTGCATCAAAAGTTTTAGTATAAATTAAGTACAGATTATAGATACAATTACCTACTGTGGACATTTTGATAATTTAGGAATTAGGACTCATAATAAGCCAAAAAAATTAACAATGGAAACAAATTAAGAAAAGAAAAACAGAGATCAGTTTGCGTTGATTTGTTTAATATTTTGGAGGCCGTAAGGGTTGGGGGTAAATAGGTTTTAAGGCGTATATTTTCGTTTAATACAAACTTTTGGTCAAAGTATTGTTTTTATTTTTAGTACTAGGACACTTTTTTATTTTCCATATTGGCTTTGGCTTAATGTATTTGAAAATATTAAATTATATGAAAAAAGAGTGTGGGGCGCGTGTCCTAGTAACTCTGATCTTGTAGTATCCGCCCCCGATCATAATTCTTTTAAAATATTATCTTAATTAATCGTATTTAAATTGGTTGATAGTGTTTATAAAAATTTATGAGATTTGTATCCAGTTTAAATTTCTGAATTGGTCAACAATCTAATTTCAATCGAAGCCATCTCAGCGTTATCGCGTCTCATTGTTAACAGAGTTATACTTGCCCATTTTTGGATATTTTTACAAAGTGAAAATTCATCCGAAAATGTTGACAATTGAAAATGTTAGACTGTTTTATTTTCTAAGGAATGCATAAATTTGTTAACTTATCGTCGCATTATGTGTATGATTGATACCACAGTAGAACTCGTTCGTTTGAATATTTTTTTAAGTTTGTGTAATCTTTCTTTGTAAGCGAAGAGTTTTGGACGAATAATTTGAGACAAACTTGACTACGAGAAAACTAGCTGAGGGTAGGATTTGAACCCAAAACTTGGTCATAATCCTTTTTGAGTTCCCAAAATTCACTGATAGTGTTAAGCGGAATCGTTCATTCAAAATATATACTATATGTAGGCTATTTGGGAATATCTTATACACTTTTTTGTAAGAAAATTAGACATATTTATCTATTGTTTTTAAAAAAAAATTGTAAAAAAACGAGATCTAAGTTTATTGTCAAGTTAAACAAATAGAGAATTACGGGACGATAAAAAGAAGGAAACTAAATGATTAGAGACTTTATTTTTATTTTTCTCAATCGACGTGATGACCAATTTGATACAGACTCATAATCTATATGATATACCCAGGTGGAAGACCCATGCGTTGCATGCGTTAGAATTAATATAATAAAATACAACCTGTTGTTTAGCTGTTTCTAATTAATATTGAAATATGTTTAGCTGTTGAAAACATATAGAGGTTACCTTTTATTTTTCTCTAACTTATTCATCTCATCTAGTTTATCCAACTCTTTTTTATTATTCAGCTTATCTTTATTCAACTTATCAGTACTCATTTTATTCAGCTAGTTCAATTTGTTAATCACCATTGGAAACTTTTTAGGTGTTTATTTTTAGAAAATACTCTTCATTAAATCTCAAAAGTTCATAAAGTTTTTGGTGTAAACTACTAATTGGAGATTCGATCTAATGTTTTATAAAGTATTTTATATGGTTTAATAAGATTTTAGAAGGTATTTAAAAATGTTTTACAAGGTATTGTTTTACAAGGTATTTATAAGTTATTTTTATACTGTATTTATAAAATATTTATAAGTTTTTACACACATATAAAAGTAGTTTGTATACTTTAATAAAGTTACACACATATTTGAATAAACCTCATATTCTTAGGAGTACTTTTAATAAACAATTAGAAATATAATATTTTTGAAAAGTGGTATTCGAAAAGATGCTTTTGAAATTCTTCCTTTATTTAGCTTCCAATTCTAAACATTTGAACTAAACTATTTGATATTCAATTTTAAAAGCTTATATGGATTGTCACCTCCAAACATATGCTAGATATTTACTTGAGAATTTTTGATAAACATCTACTTACAAAATTTTAACTAAAATAATATATTGAGAAATTGGAAAATGAAAAAGTAAAATGGTCGAAGAAGAATATCTTTTATGATATGTTAGCCTCAACAACGGGTGATATTTAATAATTAGTTTAAAACTTTAGTCACTTTGTAGTTAATACTTCTGATTTAGGATTAAGGTCCGTTGCACCCACTACTTCTGACAAAACTAAGTGTGCGGACTTAGAAAATAGATTAAACATGGATGGTCTCCTATCTCTTTGTTGTCAACCCAAACCGGCAAACCCTGATATTCTCTTATTACTTTTCATCTATAACATATTGAGTACTAGTACTTGACCAAAACAAACATTTAACTATATAGTACATCTCTTTGGGCTTAAGGAAACCCTTTTGTAAATAAAGCCTAAGCCCAAATTGTAGAACTAGTTATAGTCAATAACACAAAATTGCTTCTAAAAATTTCCCAAATCTCAAGTCTTATTATGTTATTTTCAACAACGATATGCATGAGATCATGATACAATTTGAATCTGCAATAACAAAACTGATACAAATTGGTAAAAACATATTTTATTGTCGAAAATGTTTGAAACATTCAGATCCAAAAGAAAGGCAAGGCGAAATTGATACAACTACAAATCATTCAAATATTCTTATGTCAGAACAACAGTTCCTGGATAAATTTGCTCCCACTTGAAGAAAAGTGTAGTCATCGCTAGAGAAGATGAAGAGATTCGTGATGAAGTGGACTTGGAAAAAGAGTTGAACCATAAGAGTGGAAGACAACTTACAAAGAGTTTGGAGACATCATACCAGGAATCAGTTAGATCATTGGCATAGAACATCGAACAGCCTTCTCGAGTATTAATTTACAGAGATTTTATTGTATTATATAAAATATTCACAAAACTGTAGAAGTTTCAAGAAAATCTAAATCCGACGGTTGAAAAACTCCCTACGTAATCTCTGTTGAACAACAACGGTCCGATCAACATAGTAAAAACGAAAAGTAAATCCAACGGTTAAAAAAACGAAACAAAACAAAAGATCCGACGAGGAAGAGTAGAACCGTTTGCCCTCTCTCTCTCTATCTTCCTTATCTCTCTCCGCCACTCTCCTTCTCTTTCTCCGAACTCTTCGATGGCCGGTCTACTCAAAACGCCGTCTTTACATCTCACACCAACTCTTCTTCATGCTCCTTCTGTACCCTTTAAGCCCTTTTGCGTATCTTTCGCCGGAGGAAGAAACGTTAGCGTCTCACTCTCTCGCCGAGCTTCTCTCCGGTCTGTCTCTAGCGGCTATCCTCTCCGCTTACTAAACCTCGTACCCTTTGCTTCGGGAGAAGCTGAGACGACGGAGACGGAGGTGGAATCGAACGAACCCGAAGTTCAGGTTTTTCGATTTCGGCTCACTTCTGTTCAACTTTCTTGGGGGTTATTTCATTGTTAGTTCGGTGATTAGGGTTTCGAATTTGGGATATGGTAATTTAGAATTGCTTGTTGTTTGCTTAAATTTTTAAGCTTTATTGATTATATTACCCTCTGAAGGAACGTTCACATGAATTAGAGCAATGAATAGGATTGTATTCAGTCTATTCAGGAGTCAAATGGTGAATGCTAATGTTTCTTAGGATATACCAAATCCGATGAATGACAGATTTCATATTCTTGTGGTATGGTGTGTTCCCAAAATGAAGGAGTTTCACTAGTAGTTTAAGACCATGGTGTGTATGTACTATCCAAATCGAATTTTGATTTCGTGATTCTTGTATGGGGGCCACAGAATGTTCTGAAGCTTTTTTGGTGTTAATCTGATTGTTTAGGAGGTCATTAAAAAATTGTGTCGTTAGTGTGTGTTCTGTCTCAGCTTTTATCAGGAATAGATAGGAAACGTCTATGTAAACTGGATTGCTCTTTTTCTGATTTTTTGTTTCACTTCTGAAATCATGGAGCAGGAGACGGATGGTGCTGTTGATGTCGAGAATGAAAATGCCAGTGCTGAGGAGGGTGAAGCTGAGGAAGAAGAAGCAGCTGTTATCACAGCGTTGCTGAAATCCTATAAAGAAGCTTTAGCAGACAACAACGAGGGGAAGATTGCTGAGATAGAAGCATCTTTAAAGTCCATAGAAGATGAAAAATTTCTGCTTGCGGATAAAGTAGCGTCTTTATCCAATGAGTTATCGGTGGAGAGGGATCGGCTTATAAGAATCAGTGCAGATTTCGACAACTTCAGGAAGAGGACTGAGAGGGAAAGGCTAAACCTTGTTTCAAATGCTCAAGGAGAGGTTGTAGAGAATCTTTTGGCTGTTTTGGATAATTTCGAGAGAGCTAAATCCCAAATTAAGGTGGAGACTGAGGGAGAAGAGAAAGTCACTAATAGCTATCAGAGCATATACAAACAGTTTGTAGAAATTCTGGGATCACTTGGTGTTATCCATGTGGAGACAGTCGGCAAGCAGTTTGATCCAATGGTTAGTTACTATGATATCTTTTCTTCTTTCCGGAGATCGACAACTGTATTTTTGTTGCTCAGCTTGCTGGTGGTTTTAATTTTTAACTATGGACGTGATCTTTAAAATCAAAGTTGTTTTGGAAGTTAGGATAATTCGTTGCTATAGGGCTGCCGGAATAATCTTGAGCAGAACGTAGATATGGTTGTTACTTTGAAAGTTAGCTACATCAGATGGATGGAACAAATTATGCTGAATGATACTTTTGTGATGCAAATGATCAATAAATCTTTGAGGTTTAGGATCACTTATCTCAGTTAGATGCCTTTTGGTTATCGCAAAGCTTGAAATACATAACCACTTATGCGTCTAGTCCTAAGCATGAATCTGCTAAAGTTTTGGAGACTTTAGATGTAAGATGTGGTTGTTACTTTTGCAAGTTGGGTTTAAATGACAATGAGTTGGTAGATATCCTTTTGTTTGTTGGTCTTTTCAAGTCCCTAACAGCTGACATCTCTTTTTTATCCTTTTGCTTTTCTCGTTGTTGTGTGAAAAAAGCTACATGAGGCAATAATGAGAGAAGACTCTGCGGAATACGAAGAGGGTATAGTACTAGAAGAATACAGGAAAGGTTTCTTGCTAGGTGAAAGGCTTTTACGTCCTTCAATGGTGAAAGTATCAGCTGGACCTGGACCAGAAAAGCCCCTTGAAGCTGAAGGAGAAGAAGCCACAGCACAAGGAAGCGCAGAAGAAGAATCATCTTCATCTTGAAATTGAAGATGATCAAGACTCAGCAGTTTTGTGTGCGTGTGTGTGAGAGAGATACAGAGATAAAAGAGGGAGAGGTCTGTTTTACCATTATTGTTGTTATTGTTATTGATACGTTATATCATTTCTACAGAGTCTAGAAGTAATATAGATCGACATTTTTAATGAATTCTTAAGTATTCAATCCGAAAGGGAATGCCATAATTGATTTTTTTTCATCTCTCTATACACAGCTAGAAAATTCGGAAGATTCAGAGAAAATGTTGATAATTGGAAGTTTGGAACAAACAGAAAGTCAATACAGTAAATTGTATTTGAGTACTATGGCCTACGAGTCCAAATTATTGTCCAAGTTTTCTTCTTTTGGTTAGGGTTCTTTGGGTACTTAAATATCTTAAAGAGGAGTTGTCCATTTTGTGTAAAGAAATGTTAGGGCCATGTATGTTGGGTATCTTGGATTGGATTTTTTTTTCTTCTTTCTTTTGTTATTTTTTGGATATTTCTAGTAACGTTGGGATCCATGCATAATGCATTAAACCGGGTAATAGAATAAATAGTGTCATACAGTGAAAGTGTGAAACAATCAATAGTAAATTTTATCCTCAATGATGATAATATATCACATAATTTTTGGATCGGATACGAGGTGTAATCGGCCGGTCCATCTTTAGTCTCCTAGGACAATGCATGTCTTGTGTGAACGTACAAGTACAAATGTTGATTTGCGGTTCTGTTCCGGTTTTTGGTTATCAGATTTCAATTTTTGGAGAAACGTGTTAACCAGAAGCGAACCGAATATATTTGTATCCAGTTGTTGACTAACAAATGTTACAGAATTGTTTTGTTGTCAAGAAGTAAGTAGAGTTTATGTATCAGTTATGATTTTCAAAGTTTGCGAGGAGAATCTTTTCCAGATTTTTTTTGTTAAACCAAGACAAGAGTTAGAAGAAGAATTCTATGCTTCAAAAGAGCCATGTGGGGGATATGCCACGTGAAACGCAAGGAGGGAAAAAAGCTAGCTATTGTCAATTAGTATCATTATTACAGGAAACATTTTAACTTCATTTTTATAGTTTTTTATTTTTCTTTTCAAAGATTGATTGTTAATTGCAATGCAAAGGACAAAAATTGTTATTGATTAGTAGTTGACATATTAATTGCAATTTTCAATTTTAAAAAGTTGCAGTAAGCTATTTTTAATGGTTTTTCATATTGGCAACTCTATTAGTTCACAAAACTGGCAATCATTTTGTTCTTATATTTTTAATTTAATGCCAAACCATACTATTGATCAACAAAATTATTAAGGGACATACGTTAATCTTTTTTTGGTGCCTTTTGGCCGAAAATTTACCAAACCTGTCTCGTCTTAGAATGATAGTCAAAGAAATTATATGACAAGTCTTAGTTCACACCTCTGTACAGGCAATACCTTTTGCGTTCGTTGAACCAGAAATAGAGATCATGAACCACAGAGTCACTTATGCTTAAAAGATATGTAGGGTTTCGTTTTCTTTCATCGTTTGTCAAATCGACAATTGAATAAACCTAATGTTGATTTGTCCAGAGAAATGTAATGTTCGTGTATGCTCGAAAGATATATTTATTTATGTATAGAGAAATATCTTCAAATATGACAAAATTAAGTTTTTAATTTAAAAATACAATATTTAGGAAAACACCAAGACTACAAGATTTTATTTAGAAAAGGTTCACAAGAGTTTAATAAATTGTACTAAACTATTTAGAACACCTTCTTAAACTTTTAGTAATTTTTATTTTGTAGATGATATTTCTCTCTTTCATAGTTAGTCAAAATTAGTATCATGTTTTAGATCCATTAAGAAATTAGTCGGATCTCGGCTCGGACCTCTTAAAAACAATCCAAACCGAACAAACATATATTAGTGAGGTAGAATGAAGAGACTTTTTTTTTGTTGGTGTAATAGAATTAAGAGACTTTTGAACCTTTTTACTATCATTTCGTATAAATTTGTAATCTTGATTGACATCATTGATTAATCATGATTCATGCCAAAAATATCGCATTCTTGTCATCATTCATGCACATTATCTTTTGACGACTAAATTGGTCCTACTCCACCTATACAATATACATAATTAATTATATAAATTTATAATACACCCAACTTAAACATAAATATTATGTACGAAGGACTGTCGTCAGTGGCTACACAAAATGGTCCTGAATCTAAGTTTCATCTTCATTCTTAAATACCCAATTGCACTCCCAACAATTAAGGAGAAAAAGAGGTTAAACTTTCCAAAAAGAAAATATCTATTATAATGTTTTATGACCTACAAATTGCTTCTGGCTATTGTAGTTGTGTACAGAGAAAAAGGAAGTTTTCAATAATGCACTTTTTTCTTACAGTTAGAGTAACATCAATCAAATCATTTTCATTTGGATTTGCATGATATAGCGGACAGGAAGTAATTAATCTACTGGCCGACTTAAACGTTCTAGAAAAGGCTGACACTAATTTGTTGTAAATCTATACTATTAATCAATATATGTTTGTGTTGCCAACAAAACATTTTTTCTATCACTTTTTCTCTCAGCATTCTGCACTATCGCAAATGAAGAACAGTTTTATCCGCTATCTATGAGTTGTAATATATTCTGATTTCTGACATTAAGACAAGTTTTGATTTTGAAAAATTAAAATCCAAAAAGTAAAATTTGAGTTTCCTTTGTCATTCGGTGTTTACGTATATACATATATTGCTTAAACGTTTTCTATTAGTGTTGTGAACCATACATATATATAGTTAT
The DNA here is from genome assembly GCF_000001735.4 of Arabidopsis thaliana. NCBI lineage: Eukaryota > Viridiplantae > Streptophyta > Magnoliopsida > Brassicales > Brassicaceae > Arabidopsis > Arabidopsis thaliana. Next base: position 5,836,765 of record NC_003076.8, on the reverse strand, counting down.
ATACTAGTAGTATCAGATAATTAAACTTTTTGGTTTAATATCAATTATATGAAGACAAAAATATAGATTTGATCGCAATCACATTTAAAGACGCAAATATTTATTTGCGATACCAAAAAACTAGGTGACATAGATATATGAAGCTGTGCTTAAGGACTTGTCTACGTAGCTATGCTCGGTCATTTCTTCAATGAAATTATGAAACCACCTAACTAAGTCCAGCCCTTTTTATTGACACGAACGAAATAATACCATTTTCATAATAAATAACAATCAATGAAACTAATAAATTCTAATAATATCGACAGTGGACACATTCACACCAATCTTCGATGCTCGATCCATCTTCCACCAAGTTACCAATTGATCTTTCGATTCTCATTAACTTTTACAATGAGTTGTTGTTAATTATATCTCAAATCTCTTCTGCTCATTTTTCGCCTATTCTTTTTGAATAACTCTTAACAACAAAATTTAATAATCTTAGCAATAATACTGACCGGTCAAAGTTTCACACAACACAACAATGACATAGAGAAATTGAATTCTTCTTTTATAATCTGATCATCATCTTGATTTAATATTTTACATAGAGAACTAAAATTTGGCCGGCTATACTCTCTCGAAGAGACTTTTGGATACAATCGTTATACGAGTTCATTAAATCCTGAGCTAGGTTTGATCCATTTCCCATGTTATTCGATTTAGGAACTAGAATCGCAACACGATATTGAAAGAACATACAATAGTTTATGAGTTCATGCACTTCAGAATAATGATACGCTACGTCTCAACCAATCTTATCGTCGGGAAATTCACTATCAAATCATCGCTGGATGGCACAGAAACACGAGCTTCCTACCAAGAGATCCTCTGTCTTATGCGGAGTCTCATACTTAAATCAAACCGATGAGATAACCTCCCAACACTCCAATTCAATTCAATTCCGGTTAAGTCTTCGTAAACCAAACCCATACTAGAAATCATGAAAATTCCGAAGAAAAATCATAAGATTAAATGATTAATAGATTACTATCTACAAGATATATGAAAAAAGAACATAAATAATTTACAGAATTACCACTCTTTCTGCTATTAGCTCAAAAGGCCGTCGTCCCCCATGTCAGTGGTTAGGTGAGCCATTTATTTTCATGAAAACTATAGAAAGAAAGTTATATTTATGTTTCATGAAAATAGAAGAAAATGGTTATTACTTTTTTTTTTTTTAGCAGGGAATTTGGTTTACAAAAGCGAAAGTAGAAAATATATATTAAAATATAAAATTATATCGAAGTGCATAGGAAGATGAAACTGTGATCAAGAACATACAAAACACAATGACGGTGGTTCTTCTGATACTACTAGTATTACTAAGTACATTCACATGGATGCCTGCGCCAAACTTACAAAATTCATTTTTTTGTTGGATACATCTCATATTGCCATTTAATACCTTGTTTTTTCACTTCTTTTTCCAATTCTTGACGATGACAAATGTTAGTTATACCTCTGGCCAAAAAGTTAGATAGATGAGTCATAAGTGACATAGTAAATAAACAAAAATATATAATTAAACTAAATATCTCAATAAGTATATCACGGAAAAAAGTAGGATTAAGGATTTGTAATAGTAAATTAGTGATATAAAGCGTTGAAATGAAAACAAAACAGATGGAAGTATCCAATAAAAACGTGGACTGGTAGGAATGAATTGTCAAAATTAAATCATATAACGTGTAGCTAGTATGGGTCCCCGTCGTGTCCTCCTATCCAGTCGTCGAAGGTGTCTGTCTTTAAAACATCGCCGATCGATAGTTATGAGTCTGAGTTTCTTCTGAGGAAACGGGACGTCGTTTGCGTAGTTTGTAACTATGAAATTGAAAATAGTAAAACACGAATACATAAAAGAAGCTAAAACATTTTTTTTATCATATCTATAATCTATAGTAGTAGTATTTCTATTACTCGGTTAAACGACACTTGAAAGTCGAAACTTTGATTTGTTTGAGGTTGTGTCAGAGAGAGAAAGGAAGAGAGAGTTCCGTCTCTTATTAGATGCTCATTTACTCCAAAGTCTGAAGTTTGATTTATTTGAGGATGGATGCATAGCATTTGCATGGATTAAATGATTGTTTTTGGCACGTGGAGTCGTGGACAACAACACCTCCACAATTCACCCTCCACAACTGTATATACGTATGTATTTTTACTACAGATTTGTATTTTTCTTTGTAATTTACAGCAACGAAATTCTTTGGGCGTAACTATTTTTCCACTAGGTGAAATAAAACTAGAGATTTTTTAACAGAAAGTAGTGATGTTTTTCTAAAATATATCGTTTTCCGTGTCTAACTTACATGATTACATCATTTTTGCATGATGTTTACATACATCATTTTTGCATATGAGTGATATTCATAAGCAACGAAACGCATAATTCATTAAAAGATGATCAATATCATAACATACATTTATCTCGAAATATAGTATAGATGTATCATGTACTATACAAAATAGAAGTTTCAATTTATATACTTTCCAAGTATAAATTAAAAAAGGGTTAATCATTCGCAATAATAAATTCGTAACTTGTTAATCTCTAATTGACGTGAAACTTCACTTAAAATTAATCAGAAGTAACACTTAGTATTTAAAAATTGCACGTTGTTAATTCCCTTAAACAAACAAAACGACGCTTTTACTTTCTAAAATGTTTCCACATATGAGTGTATATATACACTTTTCTATTACGTTGTCCCAATATACACGTCTAGACCTACTTAACCCTTTTCTTTTCTCTCTTCTCTCTTTCTCTTTCTCTTTCTCTCAGTCAGTATATATAGCCAAGCGTTGTAGTTTAAGTCGACCACATTCTCAAAGAGAGAGAGAAAAGATCATATCACACTTATTTTCTCTTGCCCTCTTTTCTTTTTCCTTTTGAATATTTCTGGGTTACTAATATTTAATTTGTTGGTTCTTCGGTTTCTCCGACTCTTTCCCCTTGAACCTAGCTTAACAGGTAAGTGAATCACCTCCATACATCAATAAATTCTTTAAGAAAATATGTACATATACATGCATATTTAGGGTGACTTATCCGTGAAGATTTTGTCAAGAGAAATTAAGCTTTTGGATTTAGGCTGAATTTAGGATATACTTAGCTTCTCTGATCACTCACTGGTGTTTAATATTTACATAGTAGTCTTGACGACCCTTTGTTTTTCTTAAACCTGGATGAAACTTTGAATTAAGCTCAAGTTATCTTTGTGGCATGTCTATTACAGTAGTAATAAGTTAAAATTCTACATGTATTTTTTATTTACTTAGAGAAAATCAAAGAGAGAGGAAAAATGAGTGGAGGTGGTGGAGAAATGGAAGAGAGACTGTTAAATGGGTCAGAGACAGAACAAAGGAGAGAGAGTCTCTACTTGAGAAAAAAGATTTGGAGTGAAGTAAGGAAGATGTGGAGAATAGCTTTACCATCAACTTTGTTCAGAGTTATGTCGTTTGGATGCGTAGTGGTGGCTCAAGCCTTCATTGGCCACTCCAGTGAAACGGGTCTCGCTGCTTATGCTCTCCTTCAAAGCACTTTCATTCGCTTCATCTACGGTATTATGGTACGATCCATCATATATTATATGTTAAAACAATAGTACTATAATTTTCGTCCAAAAAAAATTCATTACAAAAATAGATATTTTGTTCTCGCTAAAGACTTTTTGGTACTAATAGTAAAATGTTGTGGTTTCACACTGTTTTTAACATTTAAGCAGAAAGCTATATGAAAAAGTAATGAATGATTTTTTTTTCTTTCTGATATAATGTAATGAATGAGTGTTTATTGTATTTTCAACTCATAACCAATTATATGGTAGAGAATATGAATTGCATGGTAATATTATTATTACAGGCAGGTATGTCAAGTGCGACAGAGACGTTATGTGGACAAGCATACGGAGCAGAACAATACCACATGATGGGGATATACTTACAACGTTCTTGGATAGTAGATACCTTTATTGCAACTCTCTTCGTCCCTTTCATCGTCTTAGCGGGTCCCATTCTCCGGTTATTAGGCCAAAACGTTGTGATCTCCGAGACAGTAGACGAGATTTACCCATGGGTCATTCCTTATCTCTACAGCATCGTGTTCACCATGACAATGCAAATGTACCTCCAAGCGCAGATGAAAAACGCCATCATAGGCATTCTTTCGACCCTAGCCTTGGTCTTGGACATTGCGGCCACGTGGTGGTGCGTAAGCGTGATGGGGATGGGGATCCATGGTGCGCTTCTAGGGCTTAATATAAGCTCATGGTCGGTGGCCATAGCCGAGTTTGTATATGTGTTTGGAGGGTGGTGCCCGCATACTTGGACCGGCTTTAGCACTGCTGCTTTTCTTGATCTTATTCCCATGCTCAAGTTATCCATATCCTCCGGCTTCATGCTTTGGTAACTTGCTTTTATTTGTTAATTTTTTTCGCGGGATTAAAACATGATTATTAAGCGTGGACCACTACTAATAGGCTAATACAAATTTCTAATGACTCTTCTTTTGCTTCTCTTGTTTATTTATTGCCTCAAACAGCTTAGAGTACTGGTATATGAGCATCATTGTCTTGATGTCTGGATATGCAAAGGATGCGAATATCGCAATTTCCGCTTTCTCCATATGGTATTACTTAAATCCGAAGAAGTTTTTTTTTCCATATACATATGAAAACTAAATACTTAATTCAAAATTTGCAGCCAATATATCTACTCATGGGAGATGAACATATGCTTTGGCTTGATGGGTGCAGCATGGTTTGTAACTATATACGTACTCTCATTCACAGTATTTTGTTTTTGATGTATACATATATTATTTGTTTAATACTAAAGTGAATGTTTCTCTATCTATGAATCCGAAAATGTAGTGTACGAGTGGCGAATGAATTGGGAAAAGGCGATGCGGATGCGGTGAGATTCTCGATAAAAGTGGTGCTTGTGGTATCAGCGGTGATCGGTGTGATATGTTCCGCTCTTTGCCTAGCGTTTGGCGGTCAGATTTCGTATTTGTTCTCTGATAGCCAAGCAGTTTCGGATGCAGTAGCTGATCTCTCCATCGTCCTTAGCATATCTATACTCTTCAACATCATCCAGCCCATTCTATCTGGTTACAAAATAAAACCCTTATATTAGACATAAATAAATTATAACATAAACTTTTAGATTTCACTAATTTGTAACCACTAAATTTGTTTGAACATATATAAACAGGGGTAGCAATTGGAGCAGGGATGCAGAGTATGGTAGCATTAGTGAACTTAGCATCTTATTATGCAATTGGTGTTCCTTTAGGTGTCCTCCTTGTTTACGTTTTCAATTTTGGGATTAAGGTACATCATATATATGAAAACTGGTATCCAGTACTTCATTATGATCAATCATTAGAACTTTTAGAATTTTAACTTGAATAAATGATATTGTATGCAGGGACTCTGGTCCGGAATGTTGGCTGGAGTTGGTATCCAAACGTTGATATTGTGTTATGTTATTTACAAAACTGACTGGGAATTGGAGGTAATTTACTTTTAATATATAACTCAAAATTTTTATTAGAAAATTCGTCATATTAAATGTATAATTTTATCTAATTACAGGTTAAGAAGACAAACGAGCGTATGAAAACGTGGACTCTAAATTTACCTGCTGTACAATCGACTACTATCTCCACAAGAGATGAAGAGAGAAAGTGAACATACAACTAAGTTAATTTAAAGAAATCTTTTAAGAAATTCTTTATAAAAAAAGAAAGAATAATTTATGTTGTATTGTGGTTGTGTTTTGCATTCCCTAAGAATGAAGTATCGGTGTTGAGATTGCATTATTAGGTTAATGCAACTCTCATAACTTTGAAAAAGGTTAAGAAGGATGAACTTTTTCTTTTATCAGAGAAAAAGGTTGTTCTCTTGTTCTTCGGATATACTCTTTCTAAACAAAAAAAAAATTGTGGGAGGTTTGAAATTTTAACTTCTTTCTTGATTTTTTAATGGATGTATATTTTGTGTGTGGGGAAAAAAATTCCATTTGTTTGAGTGCTTGTAATCGTGAATTTTTACAAAAAAAATATTCTCATATATATTTCGAGGAAACGTTACAAACTTTCATAAGCTCACCATCAAATAAAATACTCATTTATTTATGTTGAAGTCAAAACGTTCCATTTTTCCCCCTATTTATGAACCGATCCTAATGAATGTTTTTTTTCTTCCTTTTTACTTCTTTCATATCACCATTTTAAATAATAATAGTAATTATTATTTTTCTAACGTTTAAACAAAAAAAGAACTGCAAATTTTATAGTAACAATTCAAATTTAACAAAGCGATCAAAACATGCATCATTTAGTGTACAAGTACTAATCACAAAGAAACAAGTTTTGGTTGGACAAAGTATAGAACAAACACACTAAACTGAAGAAAATAGAACTTTAGCCCACCAAAAGTTGAGGCTAAAACTCGAGCAGTAATCACATAGTTACTATCAAGATAACTATACTTTGGAATGAAAGAATCTGAATCTCGATGAAGTTTATCTTGGAGAAGGACTTTCTTTTCTGTTGGTTTGGATGAGATATTGCTGAAAATTATTGATGATGATGTTAGGAGATCCAACTAAGTTGTCTGCCTTTGCAGTGCACTTGGAGACTTGGAGTGAGAATCTTAGTTTATGAGACTTATTTTCTGATTTTTCAATCTCCTTTGATTTTTTTTTAAGTTGTAATAATGTCCTAGTTGATTTCCTTGTAAAAGGAGCAAGAGCACGATGTTCTTTTATTTCTAATTTAAAGAAAATGTTTTCAGTTTAATATATTTTTCGATTTAATTTACCTTCACATATTTTCTTCAGTAGTATTTATTATTTTCATATTAGTAATTAGAAATAATCTCTTCTAATTAGATTATAAACGTTAAGAATTTGCTGTATTCAACTTTTCCTATTGTGATATTAAAAAAAAAAAAAAAAAAGAGAATCCAAAAAAGTGAAAAAACTGGTCTTTGAGGTCAGGTCAGGTCTTCTTCCTGCAAAAACAAAAACCTCAGAAATAGAGAAAAAGTTTCAATCTTTCTTCATCTTCTTCCTCCAAAATCCTTGATTTCTAAAAAGGAGAAGAAGAGAAGAGAACGCGATTACCTTGATTCACCCTCCTCCTTCAGGTTTGGGAGGCTCGAATACTCAGGAAATGAAAGGGGCAAGTGGTGCTGTTAAGAAGAAACCCCAGGTGTTGAACGAAGCTGGTGAGGCGGAGACGGCGGTGGAAACAGTCGGAGAAAGCCGGAAAATTAGTGGAGACGGTGGGTTTGGCAGTGACGACGGCGGAGGGGGAGGTGGAGGTGGAAGTGGAGAGTCGATTCTTCGCGAGATTGGTGATGATAGGCCTACGGAGGATGGAGATGAAGAAGAAGAAGAGGACGAGGATGAAGATGATGGAGGTGATGAGGAAGATGAAGAAGGAGAAGGAGAAGGTGGGCAAGAGGAAAGGCCAAAGCTTGATGAAGGGTTTTATGAAATTGAAGCTATTCGTCGTAAGAGAGTTCGAAAAGTAAGCTCCTTTTTTCGTCTTCACTCAGCAAATGTGGTTTGTTTTTGTTAACCATAATTAGTTGAGGTTTTAGGTTTTCTAGGTTTAAGATAAGTATCAAACGTAGGTTACACATTGGTGTGAGAAAGTGGCTGCTTTAGTAGTTAGTAATCATCGTAACAGAGTAGTTTATAACGAACCAAAGTTTTGATTCTGTGGTTGTTATATGTTGTAGGAAGAAAATGATCTTTAATGTTTGATATCTTCTTGGATTTGATTGATTGAATGATTCTGATTCTGCATTTTGGTACTGTTTTTTTTTTTGTATTTGTAGGGCAAGGTTCAGTATCTAATTAAATGGTGAGTTTTTCTAATCTTACTTGGTTTCATTTTTAAGTTTGTTGTTCTTGATTAAACATATGTTTTTCCATTGACATAAGTTATAAACTCGGTTGTGAAAGGCGCGGATGGCCTGAAACTGCCAACACATGGGAGCCTTTAGAGAATCTCCAGTCTATTGCTGATGTTATAGATGCCTTTGAGGGAAGGTAAGTAAATGGAATCTTATATAAAAGTTTTGTGATACTTTTGAATTGATTGTTTCATGGATTTTCTTGGTTTAATGTATGGATTTGCTTTCTTGTTTCATATGTTTCAAAGTTTGAAGCCAGGAAAGCCTGGTAGGAAACGGAAGCGCAAATATGCAGGTCCTCATTCTCAGATGAAGAAGAAGCAACGTTTAACATCTACATCACATGATGCTACTGAGAAATCTGACTCTTCTACGTCTCTCAACAACTCTAGCCTTCCTGACATTCCTGATCCACTAGACCTAAGCGGTTCGAGTCTATTAAATAGAGATGTGGAAGCGAAGAATGCTTATGTATCCAACCAAGTTGAAGCCAACAGTGGGAGTGTTGGGATGGCCCGACAAGTTCGTTTGATTGACAATGAGAAAGAATATGATCCAACACTTAACGAGCTACGAGGACCAGTCAACAATAGTAACGGTGCAGGATGTTCTCAAGGAGGAGGCATTGGTTCTGAAGGTGATAATGTAAGACCCAATGGCCTTCTCAAGGTTTATCCTAAGGAGCTTGATAAGAACAGTCGTTTCATAGGTGCTAAGCGGAGGAAGTCTGGTTCTGTGAAAAGATTCAAACAAGATGGATCCACAAGTAACAACCACACAGCACCTACAGATCAGAATCTGACACCAGATTTGACTACATTAGACTCTTTTGGTAGGATTGCAAGGATGGGGAATGAATATCCTGGTGTGATGGAAAATTGTAATTTGTCTCAGAAAACCAAGATTGAGGAGTTGGACATCACGAAGATACTTAAACCAATGAGTTTTACAGCATCTGTATCAGACAATGTCCAGGAAGTGTTGGTGACCTTTTTAGCGCTGAGGTTTGTCTCTTTAGCTCTTTGGTCATTTCTCGTAATTTGATTTCATATTTGTACAATTGTACTTATTTGGTTACTCTCATAGGTCTGATGGGAAGGAAGCATTGGTGGACAACAGATTTCTCAAGGCTCACAATCCTCATCTCGTAAGATTATCTTTATAGCTTTTTTTTTCTGCACTTACTCATTTGGAAGTTTCTTATTAGCTTTTCTAATTTGTTTTTCCCACACCAGCTGATTGAATTCTATGAGCAACATCTCAAGTACAATCGAACGCCTTAAATCATCCGGAATGGTAAGAATTTGTTTGTACACAGCCCTTGTAGGTAGAAAAGATTAGATGGCTTCTTTATTCTAGCAGTGCAACATGTAGAGTCGAGGTAGCGACAATTGGATTTTGTATCGCGTCTCCGGGAGGTTTCAGATTGTAATTTATCTCCTCGGGTTCGTTGTGTTCACTCTCTATCTCTATCATAGTAAATCTTGTTACTTGGACCTTTGCTTCTTATAGCGGAAGTTTTCTTGTACTTGCTTCTTCAAAGATCAAGTTCATGATATGTTGATGTTATCAAAATATATGTGATCAATCAATATATAATAATTATGTTTACAAGCAAACCAAGTAATTTTTTTTACTTTCGTATGACATTTCGCTGATGTAATTTGGAATGACGCTCTCGAGCCAAAGGAACTGGAAGAAACTTGATCCTCTTGGGATTTAGTTGTTCCTTATGCAAGAACTCAGTTTCATATGCTCTTCTTTTCAAAATTCTTGCGTCATCAAATGCCTTTGGAAGATCCAAATCAGAACTCTGAATTTTGTCAGAGTCATTAGAGAACTCTTGCATCATGTCTTTGAGTGATATAAGGTGTACCGCACATTTTTTAACCTCTCCAAGCGGGCTAAAGGAATCTCCTTCTGTGTTTTCGACTGAGAATTCAAACAGGGCTTCGCTGTAAGCTTCCATGGACGTGCAGGTTCTGCTGAATAAGAGAAGGTGATCTGATCCAAAATACATGTTTGTGAAAGCTTTTGGATCAGGATACCACACCTCATCCATAACAACCAGCTCACAAGCATCAGCATCTTTTAATATACAAGAGCAGTGTATCTTCAGATTGTTCATCGGGTACTGTCCATCAACTCCAATCATGATGCAGGCAGAAAATCCCAGAATGTCAGACGATGATTCACTCTGAGGTAACTGTATATTCAGCGAAGGACCCATGACTTGGTGATTGAAGCAAGTGGGTATGTCACTTCCAGGAAAATAAGAGTGTTCTGGTTTTGCTGACTCTAGCTTCAAGTTACGGTGAATGAGAATCTGCGCTGCTTGATCCAATTTGTAACAGTTGCTAGCTACAAGCTTTCGCAGACAATATTGGTTGAAGCAACCTGAGATACTCACTAGTGATGTGCAGCTATGGATGTAGATATACAAGAGACCTCGTGGAAGCTCATCGGGCAATGCTTGAAGTCTCTGGCAATTGTTTAAATTCAGTCTGTTCAACCTGGTGAGCCGTTTGATGCTTGCGGGGATGAATTCAAAATTGTTCCCACTCAAATCTAGTTCTAGTAGATTCCATAAGTTACCAATACTGTTAGGAATCTCTGTCATGTTCATGTTGCTTAGGCTCAGAGCTCTCAAGTCATCAAACCTTGATAAGGGAGGACAAAGAGAATGCAACAAACCTTCTGGAGTAAAGAAACTATTCCCAATCGCTAAAACTTGAAGACGGGTAAGTCGTGCAATAGACCATGGTGCTCGCCTTATCACTGTTCTACTGGCTTGAAGCACCTCAAGAGCTACTAAATTCCCAATGTTTTCAGGTAGTTCTTTAATGCTAGTCCTATCTAAATCAAACCACCTCAAGCAGCTCATTGTCTGACAAATTTCTAGTGGAAAACTCTCGAGTACAGAACATCCAGAAAGCTTGAGCTTTTCAAGTGATCTTAGCTCAGAAATGCTTACCGGAAGTGATGCAAGTCTTTTGTTTTCTGAGATATCCAAGGACCTAAGCTGAGAGAGATTACAGATCCTTGCAGGAATTTCTTCAATTGATGTCTCAGATATACGCAGAACTTCTATACTCGTGGAAACACGAGGGAACTCGTTGACATTAAGGCAACCAGACACTTCAAGCGTTTCAAGAGATGTTAGATTCTGTAACGTGTCTGGGAGGTTCTCAAGACGTCTGCAACCGTCCAAATTCAGGGATTTCAGTGAGACCAAGTGCCCTAGATAGCTTGGAAGAGTCCTGAGTCTCTGACAATCTGACATATCCAATTTAACCAGACAAGAGAGACGGCTGATTGATGATGGAAGTTCCTCTATCTTTGTACTGCTCAGATAGAGTCTTCTAGTATTCCAAGAAATTTCTGGAAAATGCTTTAGGCTTGAGCATCCACTCATTCCCACTGTTTCAAGCGACTTCAAAATTATTCCAATCGGAATGTCCTTGAGTTGGATGCAATTAGTCAAGTAGAAGCAAGAAAGTCCCTTTAGGTTCTTGATAGATGGAGTAACCTCAACCAAGCTTTGGCAATAGGAAAGGTTTAGTTCCTCCAGATTTGTGGCTTTTGAGAGGTCTGGAACTTCGACAAGGTATTTACAGCGAGAAAGATCCATCTTCTTCAAGTTCCTCAGAGGCTGAAATTTTTCACATCAGATGTATTTAGTCTTCTCGTCCAATCGCAAATAGCAAAAAGAAAACTTATCTGGAGTTTTTATAGAGAAATTACCTGGATCCCATCCCAAAGTTTTTCAAGATTGCTATTACTCATACAAAGTTCAACAAGAAACTCAGGAAAAAATCTTGAAGGCATAGTCTTTAAAGGGTATCCATCCCAACGGAGATAACGAAGCTTGCGTGGGAGATAACTGAGGCCATTAGGTAGATGCACTCTAGTCTCTCCATCAAACGAAAGATCATAGAAGTTGAGAAGTTTGAGATTAGACAATCCCTCGAACGCTCGATCACTAGCAAATACCTCAGAAATTTCAGAGAGGTTCAGAGAGATTCCTTCAACAAGTTGTGTTCCCTAAAGAAATGAAGAAGAAGCTATCAAAAGTCAAAACCATCTACATGAAAATTCTTAAAAGATAGAACGAGAAGAGAAGCACATGCACTCTAACTTACAGAATTTTCTGACAGCAAATGACATATGTCTTCAGGATCCCATAATAGTAACCGTTGGGCTGGGTTGTTAACTGCTTGTTGACGAACAAGCTCTCTACCCATCTGTTCAAGCAAATCATGTATCTTTACGCATCCATTTGATTCAACTATCAAAGACTTCTCGGTAAGTATCGTTATTCCGATTTCAGCAGCATAGCCACAAAGATCCAGAAGTTTTCTGACATAATCAACCTGCTTCATGTTATAAAAACATGATATATAGAGAAAAATAGCCTTCTCTTGCTCATCCAATCCGTCGTAGCTAACTCTCAAAACTTCCATGATATCACTATGAGGGTAAGTTTTAAGCCTAGCAAGAGTACTTTCCCATTCAATTTGGCTTCTTCGATAAAGGAAGGAGCCTAAAACTCTTAGAGCCAGTGGAAGACCAGAAGCATAGTTAACAGCTTGAACCGATAACTCCTCAAACCCATGTGGAAGTATAATCTCTTCTCTGAAAGCATAATTACAAAAGAGCTGGAGAGCTTCTTTTTTGGGTAAACACTTCACTTTATACACCAAATTTATTCCATGGGAAAGTAGCAAATGTCTATCCCGTGTTGTCACGATGATTCTGCTTCCCGGACCAAACCAACCAGTCTCCTTCACCAATTCATTCAGTTGCTCAGATCTATCTACATCGTCAAGAACAATGAAAACCATTTTGTGCCTGAACCTTTCCTTTATTATATTGCAACAAGAAACCGAACTCCACGCTTCTTTGTCTCTCTCTTGAAACATTCTGCATAAAAACTCCACTTGTAAACGCCTAACTCCATATCTGTTACAGACTTCCTTCACATTCTCCATGAAGCAATGAACTTGAAATTGACCTGAGAGTTGATTGTATAAGTATTTGGCAATCGTAGTTTTCCCAACTCCACCCATTCCCCAAATCCCCAACATTCGAACATCCTTGTCCACTATAGATATCATAGACTGCAGAAAGTCCATATGAGAACTCATTCCAATCAAACCTTTTGAATCATCCCATGAAGTAGAAACCAATTTATCAGAAATGTCTTTAACAATCTTCTTAATCAGCTTTGAGTCATCCCTCCTACCAATACCATACAAAAGTCATCACTTTAATACTAACTTTGAATATACACCAACTAAACTGTTTTAGAAACTTACCAATTCCGAGAATCTTCACCAGAAATGGCAGCTAATTTCTTCAAAGCTTCTTTCCATTTCCCCACTTTCTCCTTGTCACTGTGACTCTCAACATCTTCACCGAAACTTCCTCTCTGTCTTCTCACATCCGAAGGATCAACCTCGTAGAAAATGGGTACAATCGTATCTTTATTACATTCCATGATCTTCAAGAGCTCGTCTAAGCACCAGCTTGAAGCTGCGTAGTTCCTAGAGACCACAACAATGGCAAATCTGGAGCCTTTGATCGCATCTATAAGCTCAGGGGAGATGGATTTTCCTCTCTGTAGATCCAAATCGTCTCTGAAAGCTTTAATCCCCATCCGATCAAACTCGCAGAATAGATGGCTCACGAATGTTTTACGCACATCTTCTCCTCTAAAACTCACGAAAACGTCCGTTTTCCACACTGTTGAAGAAGAAGAAGAAGAAGAAGAAGGAAGAGAAGCCATGGATTGTCTCTGAGCTCTACTACCACATAGATTCCATCAATTGCAGTTAAAGTCGACAATTCTTGTCCTTCTTACTATTTTAGCTCAAGCAGGTATCTATCATCATCATCCAGTATCTCCAAAACCTTGGAACCATGAAAATGATACCCAGAAGTCAAAGGTTCCAACTTTTCAATGACGCGTGACAGAGACAGAGTCAAAATCAAAACTTTTTGACCTTGTTTGCAATTTAGCAGTGATTCTCCGAAATCTAGCAGCTTTTACTCAAATCTCTTCTTGATGGCATTTTGATAGAATTGGATCATTCAATAGTGAAAGAAATATAAATACATTATGTGATTAGAGTTTGAATTGCGAGTCAAAAGATAGAAACAATGAAACGAATCAGTGTTGTAAAATCACTCAAGGAGGTGGTGAATCCAGTCCTTTACAATAACCGGTGAGCCATACCAAGGTCTGGTTTCATCGTCTGAACCAACAGGTGAATGGTAAACACCGTCGAAGCTAACATTAAGTGCACCTTCAAGATGAGCTGAAACCTCAGGAACTACTCCATCACCCCACACATCAGCTCTTCCACATACTTGCTTGTATCCTTGCCCTACAAAACGAGCACGGAAAGTACCACTCTTCTTGTTGCTTGCTATAGCAAGTTCTGAAATCCCTTCTCCACTGTCGATTCCAACAGTTACATCAGAATCAATATCTGCATCTGCATTGTCAACCAAACGAGCTCCACGAATGTATCTACACATGAAGTACTAAATTCAGATTGGACAGAGGTTCCACACATATATGGTTTCTAGAAGAAGCATTACCTCCCGGCGATACAGACATATTTCAGCTCAGGAGTGTAAACAGCTTTTGCACAATTCTCTTCGACATAATAGAGAAGACCTCTTGTTTGATCAATAACCCCCGGAAGTCCTCTCGGTGGTGGTCTAAACGGGATACAAAACCATACATGGTCAAAACATCGAAGCAATATCTCTTGAAAGGTCTAAAAAATGTAATCGACATGTATGTTACCTACAAGTGAGGCGTACCAAGTGTCAACAACAAGGAGATATCAGAGTTTCCGTATTCTTCCATGTAAACTCGAGCAAGCCATCCTCCAGCTGAGTGTCCAATCAAACACAATCCTTGACCTATAAATGACGCAAAACTACCGAGTTTTATGGTTACCGCGATTCACAACTGAAACTAGCAGCTAAGTCTGATCCAAGAACAAAAAGCTTCAAATCAAATGTGAGATTTACCTTGAGCTAGCTCATTGGCTTCACGGACTGCATCATCAATTCTATTCAAGTACCTGATCAACCATATAAAAGACTCATCATTTGAAACCAGTCAAAAAATTCAAAACACAAAACAAGTGATACATTCATTGAGCAATCAGTACCAATCAAGAACAGGACGAGGGCGGAGCGTGCCACGCCA
Source organism: Arabidopsis thaliana (assembly GCF_000001735.4). Taxonomy (NCBI): domain Eukaryota; kingdom Viridiplantae; phylum Streptophyta; class Magnoliopsida; order Brassicales; family Brassicaceae; genus Arabidopsis; species Arabidopsis thaliana. The sequence goes on along the minus strand of NC_003076.8, from coordinate 5,821,558 downwards.
GTAGGCTGGATCAACCAAACCGGCTGCATTTCTAAACCAATCAAGCCTTGATACAGCTGCAACCACAGCAGGAACACCGTATTCACCCAATGTTACCTCCAGCTTCTTGTAGTCTCCTGTATTATTCCCTAAACCCTAATAAACCAATTCCACAAAGCAGCCATAGTGACACTAAACCCACCATTGAATCATATAACACAAAAACCAAGTTTTGGACTTTAAATATGTTTCTAAAGGAAAATGCAGGAAAACACTTAAAACTATAAGAAACAGAAAATTCAGTGAAAATAATAAAAAAAAATTTTGGAACCACACATTTTCCGCCATAGTTGTCTCAATCAAAGGACGGAGATTATTTACCGGGAGAATTACGGCGGGTCGGTACTTGACATTTCCGGCGGAAGAAGAGGAGGAGGGTGACGTGGCTGCGGAGAAGTTTGGCCTCAGCCTGAGCGATGTAACCATCGCCGAGGCCATCTTTTTGGTTAGTGGCTATGATGAGCTCAAGCGGAGAAAGCTGGAGTTTTTAAAATCCACAAGTTCTTAAGCATTTTAATGTATTTACACAAACACCCCATTTATTTCGATTCTTATCACATTAAGTACAAAACTCTTGAACGTTTTCTAGATTGAGATCACAGCTTTCTTCTTCCTTCATTGGGTTTAAGAAGCAGGAGAAGAACACTAAAAGAAAACATTTTTATGGTCTGGAATTGAATCCAATCCTCCTCTGTTTCTCTAACAAAAATGGCTTCTCTATGTCAAGCTTGCTCTTCGTCTTCAGCTACACCATTGCTCCTGGCGAAAAGGGTGTTCTCCTTAGCATCATCTCCGTTTATCTTCATGAGGGAACACAAAATCCCTCGCCATTGTAACAGCTTTAGAGCATTTAATGCCGTTTCTGCGTCTTCGTCAGCGTCTACCTCAGTTTGTGTCGATTTTAAGGATCTGAGAAGCAATGAATTGGTGGAATTGGAGTATGCAGAACTTAACCTCAATCATAAGATATCTGAAGTATCCTCCTTTCTTCTCTCTCCCTCTGTTTTTGCTTACCCTAAATTTGTTTCCTTTTCCAGTCTTTGCTTTCTGGGTATTGTTTTTGTTTCGATTAGTGTTCTTTTCTCTTTTTGTTCCAAGTAGATAGCTTTTCATCTTCATAGACTCTGGTCTATCAGTATCTCTAATTAGTGGTTGAGTATAATTTGTGTTTCTCTCTGTTTTATTTGCAGGAAGTGGGTCATGTAAGAATCAGACAGCATGTTAATCCTCTCAGTTCCTCTTTCTCTGTAAGTTGATGATGTTGCAAAGTTTGTGACTTTTGAAATGATATGTGAAACACTAAAACTGATTTATACTGTTCTTCTTTCTGATAGAAACCAGCTCCAGTTCCTGTTTGGGATGAAGTTTATAAGGATCCATCACTTCCTCTTATGGTGGATATTGGAAGTGGTAACTTGTGAGCTTGCTTAGACTTGTGGGACTTATGCTTTGTCTCAACTCAAATCTATTTATATCTTCTTCTGAAAATTGATATATACTTATGCAGATCCTGTTTTCTTAGTTAAGTTACATTATACACTAGTTGTTGGAGACTTTTGGTTGCGTAATTGGTATAATTCCCTGGAATCTGAATTTGAATTTTGAGTAGTCAAATAGCTCTCCTTTATATCGTTCCTGGTCTTGCGCCTCTTTCATGCTTGAATGTGTTTCAACTTTTAAAGGCCAAAAGTTTCCCATTTGATTTCCGTTCTTGCCTCTCTGCCTTGTAATTGGTTTTTGAACTTGGATTCTTCTACTAACCTGTGGCTACGTCATTATATTTTAGGTAGTGGCAGATTTCTCCTATGGCAAGCCAATAAGAATGTTGAATCAAGAAATTACTTGGGGCTGGAAATACGTCAGAAAGTAAGGATCTATCTCCTTTTGACTGTTTTGATGTTTTCCAGCTGATCATTCATCTACTTAAGCTGATGTATCTTTCGGTATCTTTGGCCTAATGAAGTTTAATTTGTCACATTTCTTTGCAGCTGGTCAAGCGCGCCAACTTTTGGGTGAATGAGCTCGGACTTTCAAACGTGTAATCTCTGCATCCCAAAACCTTAGGAAAGATTTTTTGAATACACCTATGTTATATACTCTGTTGATAACTTCTTTGATGGATGGGTTTCAGACACTTCATATTTGCAAACGCCATGGTTTCTTTTGAACATCTTATATCGAGCTATCCTGGACCATTGGAGATTGTCTCAATCTTGGTAAGTGATAAAAGAAAGTTGTAAGCATCCGAGAAAGCTATATTTACCGGCTCTTTCTTCAGGTGGTGATGATAATCCAACTTATTTGTTTTGACGTGTAAAAATGCAGTGTCCGGATCCTCATTTCAAGAAACGTCATCAAAAGAGACGTGTTGTTCAAAAGCCTTTGGTGAATTCCATTCTTCAAAACCTAAAACCCGGTGGAAAAGTAAGTGTTTTGCTTACTGCCTACCAACACTACTGGTTCTTTTACAGTTTAAACTTAACTATATACATTTTCTTTGTTACTGGTTGTGCACAGATATTTGTGCAATCCGATGTGCTGGATGTGGCTCAAGACATGAGAGATCAGTTGGACGAGGAATCAAATGTTCTTCAACACATGGACACAGTTGACACAGAGGATGGGTGGTTAACGGAAAACCCGATGGGTATAAGAACAGAACGAGAGATCCACGCAGAGTTCGAAGGTGCAAGAATCTACAGAAGACTTTACCAGAAACGTCAGCTATTACCAGAAACATGACCTATTACCTATTCTGATCAATGAACGTTATCCAATTCAGTTTGGTTTGGTTTCTACTTTCTAATAATGCTAAACCGAACCGTACCGACCTCTTGTTTTATTTTTCGCTCTTTTGATTTTAGATTATGTAAAAGTCACGTGACTTTAAAATGGTAGTAAAATCTGTAATGGATTAGGTGTATTAATTTGACTGGAATCAGATCCTATCGTAATAACATTTTTCAATATCTAGAACTTATTCGAATTTTTCTTTCCTCATATAAACAATAGAAGACATATGTTTTCATTTCTGAAGATACTGTAATTAATACTATATATTATCTTGAAGAATAAAAGCAAACGCGTAGCGTGGAAACTACGGCTCGATTAGCAGCGTCTCAGGCGTTTCCTCTGCTTCGACGAAGGCAGAACTATATATGTTCAGACGACTCTTTGTCATCTTTCTTAGCGTTATCCCACTCTGAGAATTTCGAAATCAAATCAGTTCTCGTTGTTAAAGACCGTCGCAGAGTCGAATTAGCGGGAATCAGAAAGAAAGAATCAAAAACCCTTAAGCTTGTGGTACACAAATCTTTAATCTTTTGTTTAGAGTCGTATTTTTTTTTCTAGGTTTTGTGTGTTGAATAGCATTCAATCTTGTGATATGAGAATCTTTCTGTTGTTTTACATTAAAATGCACTTTGTTCTGTTAGAGCAGGGATTTTGAAACCCTAACCCTAGAAATCATACCTAGAATGTTTTAATGATTCTTCTTGTTAGTTAGAGAAGGACTTTGTATGTGTGAAAATGGATTTTAATGTTGGTCAAGTTTCTTAACTATAGTCACAAGTATCTTCTGTGAACGATATGTCTCCATCTGTAGAGAAAAAGAAACAGCTGTTTTTGCCCTTCTCTTAACCTAATGCCAATGTGTTTGATGCAACAAGGTATCTGTTTTCCTTCATAACCTAATGCCAATGTGTTTTCTTGTTTACAGTTTAGGAACCGTTTATTCTGAAATTGAAGTGTGAAGAAATGGGAAATGATCAACATAACCACAGTGACAGAGGATTCTTCCACAACTTAGCAGGGTTTGCAGGCGGCCAATACCCGCCTCACGGTCATGGTTACGGTCATCATGGTCACGGTTATGGATCTTCTTATCCATACCCGCCTCCTCCTCCTCCTCATGGCTATCCACCAGTTGCTTATCCTCCACATGGTGGTTACCCTCCTGCTGGTTATCCTCCCGCTGGTTATCCTCCAGCCGGTTATCCTGCTCACGGTTATCCATCTCACGGTTATCCCCGTCCATCTCACTCAGGTAATTTCAATCTCAACATTTTTCATTCTTTCTCTTACAAATATCTTTACATGTCACCACATTTAGGCTTTAGATTTTTGTTGATGTATGTTTTTATGTTTAGTGTGTATTTGTTTTTGCCAAATGATCCTATAACCTTTAGCATCTTCAAACAAAATTCATTCGTCAAATGGCTTTTGTAACAATAGACAATAGAGACCTTTAGACTTAATGTTGATGTTGAAACCAAATTAATGTGACAGGACATCACCATGGAGGCATAGGAGCGATTATAGCGGGTGGAGTGGCTGCAGCAGCTGGTGCTCACCATATGTCTCACCACCATGGACACTATGGTCACCACCATGGTCATGGCTATGGCTACGGGTATCACGGTCACGGGAAGTTCAAACACGGTAAGTTCAAGCACGGAAAATTCGGTAAACACGGCATGTTTGGGAAGCATAAAGGGAAATTCTTCAAGAAATGGAAGTGATTGTTTTCCAAAAGATTAATCCAATTCAAAGACCATACATTATCATTACATAAAAATAAAAAAATTAAAGTCTTTGTAATTGCATTATGGTTCCAAGCCTAGAGATTAGAAAGTTGTGATCTTTCTTTTCTGTATTTGGTTGTATCAAGCTTGTTATAAAGTTTGCTCCTTTTGGTAGTTGGAAACTGAGATCCACTTGTTTGAAAACGATCACTCTTTAATATTGTTGTTGATGTGGAATCTTCAATAAACTTCTTTCCACTTTTTTTGGAGTTGAAGTTATTAAGATAATTGGTTTTGTTGATACTTATCCATTTTTGTCTATTGGGAAATTGTTTCTTGGTTTGGTTTAAGGAATATATGAACCATAGATGATAGATGAAAAAGTAATTTGGATTTTGTATATAAAGAGTGTATTAGATGCTTTTGAGTTTGCTGCCAACCTAGGAAATTACAAAGTGGAAAGACAAAAATGCCAAAAGAGTTGTAAAAAGTTGGCAAAAGACAACATTATCTCTCCAACGTGCCACTAGTTTTAATTTATACAAAACTGATCAATAATTTATCAATGTATTTGATCTGTGAATTTGATGGTTTTATAAATAAATCATATGATAATTGGATGTATACGACTATGAAAAATAAAATAAAGGATTAGGCGGGTACACAAACTTAGATTTGATTTGAGTTTATGTTAGTTTAGACTCTAGTGATATATACTTGTTTAGTAGACTGAGGTCTTAATATGATGATAACATGTCTCAGCGTTTAGTGTTGTTATGATTTTAGGTTTTCGATAATAACAAAATATTTTCAATTATATCTATGTTATTAAATATCAAAAGTAGAACATGACAAAAGATTAGTTTAACCAGAACTTTGACCTTGTTCATTTATTTTTAAAAAAAAAATCAAGGATGCTTACTACATATATAAATGCCAAGTTCTTGATTTATTAAGAATTTTGGAGCTGTAATGAGTTATATATAAACAACCTACTTTAGCCAAAAACAAATAGCCCGGCAGATAGAGAAGATGAATAAGAAAACTTGTACTGATAAACTTTAGCTATGAGCTTTGTTCGTCTTGATACCAAAAAGAAAAAAGAACACTCCTAAGTGGTTCAAGAAAGGTCCGTAAGAAGTCACTAATTAATTCTCATAATCAGGTGTCCTAATATTCTAAATTTTCAAGATGATGGATGCAATCAAACTCTCTCAAGGAAAACGAAAGAAAGAGAGAATTAACATTTTACATTTTTGCATAAAATGCATTGATAGAGAGAATCATGAAAAGAAGGGTGTATAGATAAAGGGAAGAATTAAAAGATAATTGACAATTTCGCAGACACAATAAAATTTATGTAGTGATAGTAATCTTGTGTTTATCATCCTATTTGTCAAACTCAAAATTGATTTTATAAGATGTATATTTTTCTTTTTAACCGCTATATGATCGACAATAACTACTAGTTTTAACGATTTTAAGACCAAATAGTTTTTTTTTTATTACAAAAAGATATGAAATAGTGAAAGAGAACTAAAATAAAATACATACGAAATTTGTTAACAAACTTTGGTTCTTCTAAACCACAATTTTGAGACCATTTCCAACAACAAATCTTCTCAAAAAGAGAGAAGGAAATATTCCATTTAACACGTATAAATGCTAGCACGATCCTCTTAATTTACCGTTTTATTTAATTACATTCAGTTTTTCATAACCGACCAGTGTTGAGCTGAACTCTCCACCGAATCTAGACTTCAATTATGCATAACCGGCAAAGCTAACGTACCACCGTCTAACACTTAATTACAATTTCAACAAACACAAACTACAATCCACATAAAGATAGATATTCTAATAAACTACATAAACACCATCGCATATAATATGTGTCTCTCACACACTTATGCTTCTTTGGTGCGCATACTCTTCAGCAATGACCACTAGCTACAACTCTTTATCATATCCACAAAATAACAAAAATAAAATATCTTCGAGAATGTATATGAGTATGACTATAGACATACGAAATTTTCAAATTTCTAAGGCTTTATTTATTTATTTCTGCTTAATAGACAAGTGACACAAGTCCACAAGTCTCTACATTTTTTTCCTCGTTTTCTGCTTGTATCCAAAACTCACATGTTGCTTAAACGTTATTTTTTCTTTTAATCCCCAATTAGTTTGACTGAAAACAGTTTAAACATCATTAATTCAGAGAATCTAGACAATAGCATTTTTATAAAAAAAAAATAGTAATATAAAAGAGAAAGAGGGCAAGAAGAAGTCTGAGATTGATGAAGTAAATGACAGTAAGAGGCACATGTCGAACATGTCAGCTCCTCGATAACCCATCTCTATCCCTTTCCTCTTTTGCGGCTCTTTTTTTCTTTGTAATCAATTTCTTATATTTATAACTAAACTTAATCTATATAAGAAAAACTAAAAATAACAATCCAGATTTAACAAATTTATTAATGAATATCAAATCAACAAATTTTTTTAAAATAATACACAATTTGGATGGTCACGTCTATTAGTGCATTAATTCATAAAATACATGTAATTTAGAAGAAACAAATAATTGTAGGTTGCATTCTTAAGAAAACCTAATAAAATAAAGTGGACAGTTGGGATATGAAGTCAGGCTTATGTGTCTGAAAGTGATTAGATTTTTTTGTAGCTTTTCGTTATTCTTCTATTTGTATGTAAATATTGAATGGGAAAAAAGAAGAGAAGAAACATGGCTCCAGCTGTATTCACGTACCCATCCATCTATTTTTGTTTATTTTTTTGTTTATTCTTAAGAGTTAAGATAATAAATAACAAACGTTTGTATTTTGTTATTATACTGTTTCATTTGTTATTGACTTCGATTCCATTATTATTAGTATTTTTTTTCCACCAAACACTATTAACCTACCTCTAGTTCAATAATTCGACTGCGTGAAGTTTTATAATTGACAACCATTTATTAAACAGATCATTATTCTTCCTCAACATGCTTCGAGGATGGGTCTATTATTTTACAAAGTATAGGTAGAGATATTGAATCATGTTTTTCTTTGAATCATATTGAACTTAGACAACGAATATCACTTTGATATATTGAGTATTCTCAATACATATCTTAGTTACAAACTTCAAATTCATATTTTTGTGAAATTTTGCTTACACTTATTTATAAAACTAATTCAGAATATTTTTGTTTGAAAATCCAAAATCAAAATGTATATTCGACAGAAGAAAAATATGTATATAAGTATAAGAAAAATGAAAAATATGATGTGATAGAATTTGAGTGGACAACTCTTTAAGCATCATAACATATTAACATGTTTGTTAGTATATATTTAAGAAACCATTTTATTTTTAGATATATAAAATAAAAACTACAGTTCTATTTTTTTATGTATATAATCATAATTACCCATCTTCCATCATATTTTTTGTATTATATTTTCATTTTTTTACGAAAAAATCATTTTAACTATATAACTATAATTTGATGGATGAATTATGCTTTTCATAATTATTGATTTTACAGAAACTAGTCGAATTTCATATTATATTATTTGGAGAAATGAAGAGATTATGTTTTTGTAAAGTACGTTGACGTTAAAAGGATAATAAAAGAGGAGAGAAAATGCATTAAGGAACAAAAATAGAAACCCTTTATTTATGTTTATATTCTCCCCGTCAATTTCGTAGCAAATATCACACAATTTTTCTTCAATATTTTTACTTATACACAGCAAAAACGAGAGAAAGAGAGAGAGAAGAAAAGTTTCTCTCTTTGGGGTTCTGTGAAAACCAAAATCGAAATCGCATCATAATCTTAAATCTCTCTTCTTTCTACGAATTTTCATGTTTATGTTCCCTCTCTCTTGATTCTCCACCATTTCACTATTCACATATTTTTTTTTTATTGATAAAGTTTTCTCCTTTTTTTGAGTTTTACGAGAGGATTTTTCAAAGGTCTAAACTTTCTTGGGATCTATCAGATTGTCTTGAAACTAATGCTTACGGGTTTTAACAGGTTTGTTGCTTAATTCTTATTTGACTCATTTTGGTAAAATCCTAATTCCATAAAGTTTGTTGCTTTTTTTTCTCTGTTTTTCCCTTGACTTCAATTGGTTCTGGCTTGTTCTTTGAGCTTATTTTCAGCTTTAATGTTTGTTACATGTAATTGTGTTGTTTGTTTAATCTAAACTAATTTATTCTCTTAGAGCTTACTAATGGTATAAGTCATGTGAGCTTTGTTCTTATGGAAGAAAAAATAGACATTAAATTCTCTAGCTTAGTGGTTTTGTAATCAAGAAGGCAGTTATAAAAAAAGAGGGAAATTTCAATTTCAGTTTGAGGATTATCTAATTAGCTGAAGACTGTGTTTTTGTCATATTTCAGTTGTGTTTTAAGTTTCTGTTGATATGGTTTAAAGATGAAACTAACTTTGTTTTGATCTCTTTCGTCTCTGGTTTTGGCCTGTTAGGTTGATTGATTGATCATACCACCATGGATATGCATCATCTCTGAACCAATGGGGAAACATTTCTGACATTTAATGGATCCTCAAGCTTTCATTCGTCTTTCGGTTGGCTCTCTTGCTTTGAGAATTCCCAAGGTCCTTATAAACTCTACTTCAAAATCTAATGAGAAGAAGAACTTTTCTTCTCAATGCTCTTGCGAAATAAAACTACGAGGCTTTCCTGTTCAAACAACATCTATCCCTTTGATGCCGTCCCTTGATGCAGCTCCTGACCATCACAGTATTTCCACTAGCTTTTATCTTGAAGAATCTGATTTAAGAGCTCTTTTGACACCTGGATGCTTCTATAGTCCTCATGCTCACTTGGAAATCTCGGTTTTCACGGGTAAAAAGAGTTTGAATTGCGGTGTTGGTGGCAAAAGACAGCAGATTGGGATGTTTAAGTTGGAGGTAGGTCCTGAATGGGGAGAAGGAAAACCAATGATTCTTTTCAATGGTTGGATCAGTATTGGAAAGACCAAGCGGGATGGTGCTGCAGAGCTTCATTTGAAAGTGAAACTTGATCCTGATCCTCGATATGTTTTTCAGTTTGAGGATGTTACTACCTTGAGCCCTCAGATAGTTCAGCTCCGTGGCTCGGTCAAGCAACCTATCTTCAGTTGCAAGTTTAGCAGAGACAGGTGACATTTGAGTTCTTCATATATGCATAAATCTCTCTCTCTGTACTGTTTGTTTAGTTACTAATGGTGGTATTGATTCTTCAGGGTGTCACAGGTGGATCCGTTGAATGGGTACTGGTCAAGTTCAGGCGATGGAACTGAGCTTGAGAGTGAGAGACGTGAAAGAAAAGGATGGAAGGTGAAGATACATGATCTCTCTGGCTCTGCAGTTGCTGCTGCTTTCATAACAACTCCTTTTGTTCCATCCACTGGATGTGATTGGGTCGCAAAGTCCAACCCGGGTGCTTGGCTTGTGGTCCGGCCTGACCCATCTCGACCAAACAGCTGGCAGCCATGGGGAAAGCTCGAAGCTTGGCGGGAACGCGGGATCAGAGACTCCGTGTGTTGCAGATTCCATCTTCTATCAAACGGTCTAGAAGTTGGAGATGTTTTAATGTCTGAAATCCTCATCAGCGCTGAGAAAGGTGGGGAATTTTTAATCGACACGGATAAACAGATGCTAACAGTTGCAGCTACACCAATTCCAAGCCCGCAGAGTAGTGGAGACTTCTCAGGGTTGGGACAGTGTGTCTCTGGAGGTGGGTTTGTAATGAGCTCGAGAGTGCAAGGGGAAGGGAAAAGCAGCAAGCCCGTTGTACAATTAGCTATGAGACATGTAACTTGTGTGGAAGATGCAGCCATTTTCATGGCACTTGCTGCAGCTGTTGATCTTAGCATTCTTGCTTGTAAACCTTTTAGGAGAACGAGTCGGAGAAGGTTCCGGCATTACTCCTGGTGAAGAAAGGAACTCTCTTTTGTGTGTTTTAGTGTACAGTTTTTGAATTGGACTCAAAGTCTCATTGTATTAGGAAGAAACTGGCTTAAGGATTAAGAAATTTCACTCTTCTCAGAATCAGACCAACTTTATATCAATGGAAAAACATCAAGTAGACGAGGTCAAGAACTAAGTAGATCAAAGTCTTTAAAGCAACTAAACCAGTCAACAGAAATGATAATTCTAGTCTCATAATGAAATCAAAAACAGCAAAAGAAAAAAAGAAAAAACTTGGAAAGAAAGAAAAAGCTCAAGTAAACCTTGGTTTTGCACTTAAAACCTTTAGTTCTTCTTATCACCTCCCACTTCAATCTTCTTCTTCTTTGCAGTGGCCTGAGAATACAAGAAGGTACCGAAAATCGCAATGGCTGATCCAAGAGCATTCAGAGGTCTAACAGGATTCCTAAACACCAAAACAGTGGAGATAATCACCACGACTCGCTTCATCGTGTTCCCAACAGAGAAAGTCAATGGACTGATCTCGTCGAGTGCCTGGTAAGAAGACTGGTTGTACAGATGATAGAAGACACCAGAGAGCAAAACCCAAAAGTAGAACGTTGATGGTGTCCCAACAGATGCAATGGCTTTATGGTAACCTGGAACCCAATGTGATCCTTCAACGAAAATCGCCACGGGAAACAGATAAAGCAGAGAGAGTATACTGATGCAACCGTATAGATTCAATCCATCAATCTCTTTAAAGCTCTGTAAGCTACGTTTAGAGTAAATGTTTCTCAAGACAAAACCAACGTTACTAATCATAGCTCCTGATAATCCACCTAAATTGAATGACACTTCAGTGACTGCAGCTAAAGAACAACCCATAACAATCGGAAGAATCGATAACCAGACAGCTAACGGATACGAATCACCGAGTAAAGACGAGAAGATAACAGAGAAGACAGGCTCTGCTGATTTGATAACATGAGTGAACGAAACAGCGACTTTGGAGAATGAGACACAAGCTGAGATATGTCCAATAGTGTGGAACAATGCAGGACCAAGGAGAGCAATGATAAAAGGCTTGGAGATTTTAGGGCAGGGGTAAAGCTTAAAGGACCATAAGACAAGCATCCAAATAGAACCTGCGAAGAGCTGAAACGAAGCGAGAAGCCATGGATAAGGAAAGACATTGAGTGCCTTTTTGTTGAAGATGTTGAAGACGATGTTCTGGAAATACCAAAGACCAAACACAATCCCTAGCTGAAGAGTCTTAGCCTTCTTCTCTTTCTTCTCCGCTTCACCAAGATCGGATTTTTCGTCTGGATTTGAATCCGATGAGCCAACGGCGGCGATGGATCTGGGTTTTCTCGAGAACCCAGATGAGGATTCAGGGTTTGTGAGTGAAAGCAAGGGTTTTGCGGAAACATCACGAATCTGGAGATTGGGAATCGGTGAAAGCCCTAGTGGGTGTCTGTGATTGAAGGGTTTAGGGTTGGTGACGAGAAGAGCAGAGAGACGGGTCGGTTGTTGACAGGTCCGGGTCTTGTGGAGGAGACCCGGATTGAGGGAAGGAGATAGATTCAGGGAGATCATTGTTTAAGCACGAACGCAGGTAGAGAAGGAGAGAGAGAAGAGGAAAAAGAGATAGCTCTTGGTTTCGGTTGTGGGTCGTCGTCGGCTCTGGACCAAACGTCAGAGATCCGTTGGGAAGTACAACAATTTTTTGAAAGCTCTGTTCTTGGACTTTGCTCCTTCTTCGAATATAGTACTCTTTTTATAATTATTCCAATTATTTTGTTTAGTTATATAATTGGTAAAATGTCCCATCCTATTTGAAAAGCATTGTGGAAAATGTCTCGAGATTCAAAAAAATGGGACTCACATTTGAAAGTTTTGGAATTTTTAATTTGTAAATTTTATAATTTTAAATGTTAGATTAACAAAAAACTTCACGATAAAACTATTTCGTTCTGATTGTTAACAATAACAAAATCGGAACCGATGCCATCATTTGTCTTTTATCATTATTTTTTCATATCGTATATTATTTTGTTATTGCTTATGATTTTTTTATTGTTTATCCAAATATTTTGGTTTTGAATGAATGTGGTGGGTAAAACGGATTAAACCATTTTCTTTTATAGCGAACAATAATCTATCGAGATCCAATTTCTTTCAATGTAAAAGTAGTCTTAAAATTGGTCCGCACCGGTTTTGTCCATTCTAACCGCCGCAATCATTCGAATATTTTACCTTTTTACATCACCCAGATCAATTAGGTCTATTGATGTTAAGTTACTAATGTTTTTTCCTTTCGGTTTTGTTTTCACTTTTTACACGCAGGAGATGAGAAAAAGGCCAATATGGTAAAATTAGTTTTTTAAAGTTTTGAGAGAAAACTTTAGGTCCATTGATGTTAAATTACTTAAGTTTGTTTTTTCTTTTTCATTTTGGGTTTTGTTTTCACTGTTTACACGCTGGAGATGAGAAAATGGGCCAATGTGGTAAATTAGGCTTTTAAAAAGTTTTTGAGAGAAGAAGACGAGACTAGTGTCAGATCTCGAGATTTGAATCGGTGTTGAAGCCGTCGCCAGAATCAGTTGGATAGGAAAATGGCGGCGAAGCAAATGGAAGAGATACAGAAGAAGCTACGGCTGCTAAGTTACCCTAGGGCAAATGCTCCAGCTCAGTCTCTCCTCTTCGCCGGGATGGAACGTTATGCTCTTCTCGAATGGCTCTTTTTCAAGTAACTCTTTCTTCCTCTCCTTCTTTTATAGCTTATTCGATTCTCTTCTACCAGAAAAATGCTGGGAATTCTCTGAATTTTGAATATCAATGTGAACTCTCAACATTTTGAATTTCTCGAGCTCTGATCACAAAATTCGATGGGGTTTACTTATTGTTTCTTCTCTGGCTCTGTCTTTGAAGGTTATTAGGTGATAAATCACCTTTCTCACAGCAAAATCTCCAAGGAGATGCTGGAGTTCGTGATGAAGAAACTGTTCGTATTCAATGTAAGTGTTTCTTTGATCGTGTTGGCCTTTGAACATTGCCTAGCTATTATCTTAGACTATATTAGTTTTTGATGTGTAAGTGACTTCTCGGTTTCAGATTTGGCAGAGATTGCAAAGTTTTTGGGGATTACACCAACTGTAGACATTGAAGCCATTCAAGTAAGTTTGTTTCAAGTAGCCTTACTGGATTTATGCATTTACCTGTATTTGCTCAAGTTCCATAATTTGTCAAAGTGCAAGCATGGGTTCCACTTTTCAATTTTCTTTTGTTTTGCAAATCTTTCAAACTTTTAGGGACATGGAACCTATGAAGATCGGATGGAAATGCTTCGCAATATTGTTGATTTAGTGGAGGCGAGCCTCTTCTCAGATAATCAAGAATGGAGGTAGACATGTCACTTGTATCTGATATCTTCCACCAGTTTTTATCATTAGTGTGGCATTTTTGTAGTCTTTCATCTTCCTTATTCCCGTCGACTTTATTATGTGTTTTGTTCTTTGAGCATAAGACTGCATAACAATGATTTTGCTTATTCTTCAGTATTGATGAGCAAGTTGCCAAAGATATTCAGCTCATAGATGCTATTGCAGAGAGACAGTCTCTTATATTTTCTGAGGAATGCAAACTGTTCCCTGCTGATGTGCAGATCCAGTCGATATATCCATTGTAAGAACCATTTTCTCCTGTTATCTCCAAGTTATTGCACCTTTTCTCACTATTTAGTCATTGTGGGTAATGGACTTTTTCATATGAATTGTAAATGTGAACTTAGTTTTCCAAATTAAAACTTTGCTACTATGAGTCACTAGGGTTAGCAATGTGTTTTTCCGTTTAAAATCAAGCTTTAAGTTATACTACTATTGTACTTGCAAATCTTAGTCCTTAAATTGTTGCTTCATGTTTCAGCAGATGTAGTGACATTATGTTCCTTAATGGAAGTTTATTTGCAGACCAGATGTTTCAGAACTGGAGACAAAACTTTCAGAACAGGCCAAGATTCTCTCTAATCTTCAACAGAAAGTCGATGACTTGGCAGCAAAGGTGTGCTTTTGTTTCCCCATAAAGAGTTATGTTTTGACTCTTAACTACAGAACTCATTTACTGTTTCATCAGACTTAATATATTTCACTCAGCTTATTACTTATCGCACGTTTACATGTAAACTGCATATACCAATTGCTTAACATATAGCTCTTGTTTCTCTTTATAAGTAGTCTCTGATTCTGATGTAGCCAAGACTTGAACTTCATAATGTAACTAATATGTATATATGCATACTCAATTCCTACTACTTAATGACTTGTTGATAGAAGGAAACAGTCATATACATAATTCCTACTACTTATTGACGTTGATAGAAATATGTCTGTTTTCTCCTTTCAGCATGCTTACAACCCAGATGAAGAATATACTGAAGTGGAATCTCAACTAAGGGCTCGTTTAGAATCGTTTCTTGAAACAGCTAGGGCATTCAATACAATCTACACAAAGGTATTTCTTTTTCATACTAACTCATAATTCTCTCTCCCTATCAACCTAGATTAGCTAGAAGTAAAATGCATAAGTTCAGCTTTTTTCTTGTAGACATGAAATCTGCTATTTGTCTCTGTCATGCTGCTTCCATGTCGCAAAAAATGCCTCTGAATATCTTATGATCTGACTATCTTTTCCAGAAACTGAAAAATAAGCCGTTGTATCTTTATCACTATGTTTGGACTTTTTTCAGGAAATTCGTCCATGGACGCATATGATGGAAGTGCCTCAGCTTCATGGTTTTGGTCCTGCTGCAAACCGTTTACTAGAAGCATATAATATGCTTTTAAAGGTGCCCCATTGTCTCCTTCTATCTGTATACTTGGTTGTATCGACTATATTGAGTCCATATAATTTATACTTTGATTCTGATACACAAATCGTTTGGCAACAGTTCCTAGGGAACTTGAAGAACCTAAGAGACTCACATGCAGCACTTTCGATTGGATCCTCGGGGACAGTTGCTGGAGAGCCATCCTCTGTAACCAGAATCGTATCCGACTGTGAAGCTGCATTAACTGTTCTCAATCGAGATCTTGGAATCCTCTCGGCTTCTATTGCTCGTGAGCAAGGTGAGCGTCTTTAACTGTCTTGAGTTGACCACACTTGATAAAGGGTTCAACTCCATGAATGTGATGAGTTGTATTCGTTAGAAATCATTTTAGGGTGGATGTTTTGATCTCAAGAATTGTAACTCTTTTCAGCACTTTTTTGCTTCTGTCAATTAACCAAATCAAATCTAAAGGTAAAATTTCTCATCGACCAAATATTTCACTAATGCTACACATTTAGGACAAAAACAATAAAATGCAAACATATTCAACTAACTGCCCGTGTGAATCGTCTCAAGCTCTTGATGATAATATTGGCGCATACTGCACCGAGAAGTTAAAGAGCTTAAACTTGAGTTTCACCTATTAAAATGATGTTTTAAGATTAACAGAGACGAAACTTTGACTAGTCTAGCTATGATTTGGCTCTACAGCTACAAAAGACTCCCAGCAAACAGAGTTTTCAAAGCAAGTCCTCTTTGGAATAAGCATCGGAACAGTGACTTGAACACACAAGATATAGAAACCATTCCAAGTATGAATGATTCAAATTTGTTATCAAGATCCAGATTTATGTGGCTCCCCCATATCGTGTAATTATGCTGCGTGCATGTATATATAGGTCAAATTGTATTGGGAAGACTCCAACAATAATATGGACTCCTATTCATGACAAGAGAACTGGGACCAATCTGTGCGTATTAAGACTGATTTGTACAATGGTTTCAAGATTCAGTGGATTTGCCAATCATAAACGTAAACGTTTCATATAAACAACCATTAACCCAAAAATTGAGGTTTATAATAAAAGAAGCCTTACATGGCTTCAAACGCGACAGAGCAGAATACTACTGATCAGAAATTCAAGAGCTTAGCTCAGATTTTGGCAAATGTCTTCACTGAGAAAGTCTTATTTGATACCATCAAAAGATGCCTCGAACACCCTCTAAGCTTTCCCCGAGTGATGACCTGAAAAGAATAGATAGATATATAGATGATTCATATCGACTAAGCGAACTTTGCACATCACCAGCCCTTCATATTGTCCTCAGCTACTGAGAACTACAATGATTGTAAAGTTCCAAAAACAGGTAGTAAAACCTAAGAGAGAAATTTATCATTTAAAACCTTACTTGTACATACAATACTTGTACTCTTGGCTCCTAATCAAATCTTTTTCACCTTCTTCAAGCTGCTCAACAAACAAAACAAGCCATTCATAAAAAAGAAGAGACAGAAATTTACAGAAAACTCAATCATCATAACCATCTTTTTACAAACCCTCACCGGATCACTCTCATAAATGAGTTGATAGCAAACCGGAGAAAGGCATCGCAGCGCACAATTCTCTTTCGCTATTGCAGAAGATTTGCATTGCCAACCCCATAACCCACTGTTTAATTTACCACAACACATAACACACAAAAGTGAGTAAAGAAGAAGATAGAGCCAATAATTTGCTAACCATAACAAGTTTAGCCAACTAATCCTACAATGATTCACAATATCTTCCAAGCTACAAAACTTTCCCAATTTGTAAGGATCAAAACCAATAATGAAAAATTCTCAATACAAGTATATCAAATAAAACCAATTCCGGTGATCGTGTCTGACGTCTATACCCTAATGGTTGAAATCAAATCACCAAGAGAGACTACTCGAACCAAATCGCAAGTACATTAACAGAAATTGCAGATGCTGTATAGAAATTTCCCAGTGGACTCACCTCTCTATATCACCGTAGCATTCGCTCTTCTTCTGCCTGATCTCCACATCCTACAAATTCGATTTCTCCGGAAGAATCAGTAAAGCATATTCCCAACGGAGCTCACAGAGATATATGCGAAACTTACGGAGATAGGACGAGGAGATTTGGAAAAGACGCAGGGAACGAAACACATGGAGAGTAACAGAAGAAGAAGACAAACGAAGCTTGAACGAGCTTGGGAAATTTCCATGGCGTCTCTCGAGCTTTTTCTTCTCCGATCGCAGTGGCTAGTTCCAGGCTTCCAGCTTCGATTTGTAAGAAGAACGGTTTGACTAATAACCAGCTGTGGAAGTTTTGAGATAACCGAACCGGTCTATCCCGGTCTTATCTTATGGGCTTACATGGGCCTATACGAGTATCTCTATTTAAATCGAAAGCCTACAAATTTAAAGATAGGTTTTATATGAGTGTAGTACAAAATAACGTCATATATTATTAGTTCAATGTTTAAAGATAGGTTTTATATGGGTTGTTTTTCTTTTTAAGTAAGTAATAGAATGGTGACAGACACTTTGGACTCAAGCTAAAGCATCAGAATCTATCTTTGGAATTCGTTACCTCTCGTGACTAATTATTATAGATTGATTATTTACGCACTTACAAGATTTCCTCCTAAGTTACCAATTCCTATTGACCTTACAAAGTTTACATCACTTTAAATATTTGGTGTTCATGTCCACTCGAAGTTTGTGTTACATAACATTAGTATAGAAGTTACTTTAATTATTTGTGTTATATTTGTCATGAATTAAAGTTAACATTTTATAGATAGTATATTACTATTAGTATACTAAGAAATGAAAATTTATTCGCAAAAGAAGAAGAGGGAAAATGTAAAATTCTTTAGAGATCGTTAAATTATTTATTTGTTTATTTATATAGCATGATCGCATATCCATTTTTGTTTTTTCATTAGTCGATATATCATATATCTTACGACCAAAGCTACATTAAATCTATAACATTACATTTCAAAATGCTCTAAGAATATACAAGGATATCAGTTACTCTCTTTCTTGAACTCTGATCGGTTATATATTTTCATCTTTTTGTTGTTGTTCCATCTATTTTCTTTAAATATGAAATGTTGGTTCATTTCAATTTAAAAACCATGATAGAGCACTTGATATCATTGAATACATAGATTTTGGTACGAAATCAAACTAAAGATGTTTGTTTAGCTATCCCATCTTTGGGTTGTTGGTTTGAAAATAAATGTTTTTTTCTCCGAATACGATGCTCCAATATGTTACTGTTCAAATCATTAGTCCTAATTCTATTTGCGGTGACCATAGTTACTTTTGTATTTGAATAAAAGTAGGTGTGTTTTAACAAATTATTGAGTTGTATATTGCAGTAGATAAATTCATGCCATGTGATTTATTTAGATCCCAACAAAAAGAAAAAAAAAAATCATCGATTAGAAGCTCTAGGAAATAGAGCAAAATGAACACTACAATGTCTTGGTAGGTTAGGAAATCTATCGAACAACGGACAAATAATATACAACCAAACGATTAATATAATAGCATAAACGTGAAGAATTTGCTAGTTCCACATGGCATATGTTCAAGAACCCTTTAGGTAGTCGTCTTCACCAACAATTTACCAACAAATGTTATACTTTAAATGAAAGGTACTTAACCTCCATATGAGTCATATCTACGTAACTTTCCCATTAAATTACCAAACAATAAATATGATAAGTATCTGACCTTTCATATCATATTATCATTCTCAAACACCTTCAACCATGCTTAAAGATACACACGACAAATGTATTATCTACTCCTATAATTTATATCCCAAAAACGTTCACATAGTTTATTAACTTATCTTGGAGACTTACTTAAAAAGAAACAAAACGAATAAAGCTAAAGCATAAAACAGCTACATCTTTGAACCTTTTAGTTCCATGTACATATTTTTTATTACCATATTCTTCACAAAATATTATTGTAGTTTTGTTCATAAAGGTTACGGCCAAATCATTTCGCTTCACAAAAAAGTGAGACCATGCATCTGAATACCTAATCATACTATACTTAAGTTTTAAAATTTCATTTAAAGAAAGTTAGTTGTAAAATGATGTTAAAACATGTATAACAATCATATATATATGAAAGAAAGCTAACTCTCTTCCACAACTTGACAAATCAGCACATGAGGAGCTTGCCACCTAGACTTCATAAAATAAGTAATACATAATTAGTAATTAATTCAACATAACAACTAAAATAGGAGGATATAATTAATGAGAACTTGAACCATCACTCTTTTTACATTTTTTAATTCAATATATCCTCTTTAATTTTGAGATCCACTTAAGTGGTTAAAGTGATGATAAAATCCAAACATGTTACACATATTTCTTGTCTAAAAATTAGACGATTATTATGAAAAAAACTAAATGAATATGCAGATTAAATATATATAAGCTTTTCGAGATTTATGCTAAGAAAACAAGTAATTTGAAAGATGTTTGAAGAGCTATCCTTATAACTAATACGTAAAATATAAGATTATAACAAGAACTTAACTAAACTTTCCAAGAATATCAAGTTGAATATGCTTAAATTGAATATGCAGAGACATGGTTAATAAAGACATGTTATATTTTTAGTGTAAAAAATAAATTTTCTAAAATTCCACCGTCTCATAATCTATACATATAACAAAAAAACAAGGATATATAAATTCAAAAAAAAAACTGAGAATCTAAAACAACAATAAAAAAACAACTCAAGTACATTCGTTTTTCAGATGAACTAATATAGTTGGACTTTTCAAAAACAATTTTAAATCATATTTATGTTTCAATACTGATGCATTCAACTTTACTTTATATGAACAGATATTATATAAAATAATTTGTAAATAGTAATACGTAAACCCGCACGTAGTGCGGGTACTCATCTAGTATTAATTAAAAGTTACATATCTTAAATCACAAAGAGCCCAAAGATAAGGAGAGAAAGAGAGAGTGACACTTCACCACACCATCTCCTCTCTCTCCCTCTTCTTCTTCCTCTTTCTCTTTCTCTGTTTCTGCAACACAAAAACACCATTGAGAACCAATCAAAATGTCGACAAACCCTAACCCATGGTCACCATACGATTCATACAATGATTGTTCTCAAGGAATCTGCAACATCTACTGTCCTCAATGGTGTTACCTAATCTTCCCTCCTCCTCCTCCTTCTTTCTTCCTCGACGACGACTCTTCCTCCTCCTCCTCCAGTTTCTCTCCTCTCCTCATCGCTCTCATCGGTATCTTAACCAGCGCTCTCATCCTCGTCAGCTACTACACTCTCATCTCAAAATACTGTCATCGCCACCACCAAACCTCCTCTTCAGAAACTCTTAACCTAAATCATAACGGTGAGGGTTTCTTTTCCTCCACGCAAAGAATCTCCACGAATGGAGATGGACTCAATGAGTCCATGATTAAATCAATCACTGTTTATAAGTATAAAAGTGGAGATGGATTCGTTGATGGTTCAGATTGCTCTGTTTGTTTGAGTGAGTTTGAAGAAAACGAGAGTTTGAGATTGTTGCCGAAATGTAACCACGCGTTTCATCTTCCTTGTATTGATACTTGGTTAAAATCTCACTCTAATTGTCCACTTTGCCGCGCTTTCGTCACCGGAGTTAATAATCCCACCGCCTCCGTCGGCCAGAATGTTTCAGTCGTTGTAGCTAACCAATCGAATTCTGCTCATCAAACCGGTTCGGTATCTGAAATCAATTTGAATTTGGCCGGTTATGAAAGCCAAACCGGTGATTTTGATTCCGTTGTTGTAATCGAAGATCTGGAAATTGGATCTCGGAATAGTGACGCTAGATCGGAATTGCAACTACCGGAGGAGAGACGGGAGACTAAGGATGAAGATTCGCTGCCGATTCGGAGATCTGTATCGTTGAACTCTGGTGTAGTGGTTTCGATTGCTGATGTACTGCGAGAGATTGAAGACGAAGAAGGAGAATCCGGCGGAGTTGGAACTTCGCAGCGGCGAGAGGAAGGGGAAGATGGCGATGGGAAGACGATTCCACCGACGGAGGCGAATCAGAGAAGCGGCGGAGTTTCGGGTTTTTTTGTACGGAGTTTATCGACGGGAAGATTTATTTTCTCGAGGTATGATCGAGGGCGAAATTACCGTCTGCCCCTTTAGTGTAACAGAATTTCAAATTTACTGTTTTGTTACTGTATTTACTGATAAAATTATACAGCTCACTAATAGTGAATTAGTGATTTCTTTTTGAAGGCTGAGAAAAAGTGATGATTATTTTTTAAGTACAGTAATTTGGTTCCCTCCTGAATTTATGGAACATCCACCACAAAAGCAATGTGGCAAGAGAGAGACCTAAAAAGAATACCTAAACGAGGCGAAATTTGCTCGTGGTGGCCATTTTTGTCGCGGGTTATTGAATTTGTTAGCTAGCAAGTAAGACCTTTTTGGAAAGACGAACATTGTGATACTTGGCTTGTTCTTTTTCTCCCAATAGCTAGTTTATTGTCATGGTCGAAGTTCAAAGGATAAATGTGAACATGTTGACAGAATTCACATAGAATCCAAAAAGAACATGTTGACAGAAGAAAAACTTGGACATCAGAGAAGAATCTTTTGATGCATACAAAGAAAAGTTAAGATGTTAGCATCCCTCAAGAAAAATATATATGTAAGAGAATATGCAACAAAGTTAGAAAATCACACAAGAAATATGTATATATGAATCATGTTCTGATTTTGTAATCTACTCCTAGTTTTAGAATTTTGTTGCGAGCGTACTCTGATTTTGTTGTGTGAACTGCATTTGTTTGTGTTTATCTGAATTTGTCAAAGAAGTGATGCAATGTTGAAAGCGAGACTAATGTCTACATTAAACAGACAAAACAATAAAATGCGACATGACAAAAGCATATACCCACAAACAAGTTCTCTGCTAACAATATCTATATATGGTTCCAAACTTGACTTGAGGCAAAAATTTGATACTCGGTCAGAGGCTTATGCCCCATCGCCATCTCCAAGGAATCAATGGGAGACTCTGAATTTTAAAACAACTGAAGCTCCAACATCAACAACATTCAAATGACCCTTGATGCTAAACATAAAAGAGTTTTACAAAAAAAAAAATGTTCTTCGTAGCTCAAGCAGTTGTACCAAGTTACCAAAGTATTCAATATGCCATAAAATTATACTATATCCAAAGATGTTGGAGGAATGAAGCTTAGTTGGCATATATAGGTCTCAAGCTAGAAGATACAGAATAAATAAATGGACATGTTTCCTTATTCTAGGTTTAAGTTTGGTTAGTATATCAATATGATCTCTTGAGTCAAATAGCGGTTTAGTGTAGTTCCGTTTTTTTTGTTTGAATTTGGTTTTGAATTTTTTTTTTGGTTCTAAAACAAAATTTCCATTTTAATTGTAAATGTTCATGCATTTATAAATTAGTTGAAGAAAAATTCACTCAGTCATTTTTTCTGAATGAAATTTACATTCTGAGAAGTACTGTCTGTCAATTTAAGTCATTGATTTTTTTTCAATCATCTTTTTCAAGAAGACATGTTTTTGAAGTCATTTCCATGTGAATAAGAAAAAAAAGAACAATTGTGGACCTTGTGTGGCTAGATATTCTGAAAAATGTACAATACACAAGTGTATCACAAAAAAAGCCCTAATCATACTTAAAAAAAAAAAGTGGAGGTCATGTATTAGACATCGTGAACGTTCGTCGCATCTTGGTTGATAGCACGATAAGTATATATGTCCCATGTATAGTCTTATTTTATATATTTTTACGCGGTCTCATGATAAATTGCCACCACAGAAAGTTGGTCGACATGAAAAACAACAAAATGACTGACTCTGGAGGTAATTAATTAAACCGCAAATATCATACTAAAAATTCCAATTTTGAATCAATTTTCCCGAATAAATTTGTAGTATCTCACCATAAAAGTTTTACATTTCCTAATTCCTATATTCACTCTTAGAGCGTAAAAAAACTCGAACAAACTTCACAACGACTCACTAATAAAACTCTTCGCAGTAATTTAGCGACCAAAAATTATATATTAAAAACGGAGCCCGCGTTTAGCGCTCTTTTTCAGTTTTCTGTTACACCAAACTTTTCCTTGTCACAAATTTCCCGAGAAAAAAGAAAAAGAGAAAGCAAAAATTCTGATTCAAAGACACATTCTCTGAATTTTCATTTCTGTTACAAAACCAGTGGTCGGAAATCGAATGGATCAGAGAAAAGGTGATCCAAGAATATACATTATCACTGTTCTCTTCCTTTCATGTATCCTCATAGGAGGAGTCCTTTTAGGACTTTACCTGGTCCGTTCTGATCCGAACCCTCTGTTTCTACAAGCGGGTATGGTCTTTGTTGGTGTCCCTTGGCTCTTTTGGTTCTTGGCTTACGTTTACTCCTGCGTCCTCAAACCTTGCGTCATCTTTGTTAGCCAGAGCACCATCTTTAATAGCAAGAGCGTTACCAGTTTCGATCCGGAGAAAGGCGATCCTAACAAGGCTCCGGAAACCGTCACGACAACTTCGGATCCGGCGCCGAGGAATTCACCGAGGGAAGGTGAGAAGCACGTGCAATTCGGGAATGTGGTGGTTCTTGGGGATGAAGAAGGTGGAAAAGAGGAAGATCACAACGAGAGTAGTTCTAATAATCTGATTCAGGATCATATGCGAATCGAAGAAGAAGAAGATCAAGAAAATGGTAGATCGAATTCAAAGAGCGATGATGATGAGAGTAGTGTCGATGAGGACTGCGATAGGACTCCATTAAGAGTATCGAACGGAAACAAATGATCTGAGACTGGATGATCGATATCTATCGCTGGGATCAAGACCTGATCTTTTTTTCTTTCAGGTTGTGCAAACAAGATTGAACAGAGAGATAGAGGCTTTGAGAAAGATACCTCTCTCGTTGACGTGTGAGTCAAGGAATGTTGTTCTTTAAGTAAGAACTAATTACCATGTAAAAGACCCATAGAAGAATTTGTTTTGTTGTAGCTTTAATTTTTTTATGCTTATGGATTTTTGAAGAATTATAAGACAATCAGTAACCACAAAAAAAACAGAACCTGAAAAATTGTTTCTCCAATGTCAGAAACAGAGCAAGAACAGAACATGAACTGAATGTATTCGTTATTCGTAGTGATGATGAATCTTCTTCTTCTTCTTCTTGACATCACAGGTGCAAGCATCAACTGAATAAGAAGAAGAAGAAGAATTCAAGCAACCAAACTTCCTCTTCACTTGCCCCCACACACTTATCTTCTTCTTCTTCTTCTTCATATTCTTCCGACGATGAACAACACATTCATCATTCTCAATCTCAAGTCCTAATAACTTATTACTCATCTTCTCCATCTCATCTTCATCGCTCGAAACCTCAATTTCTTCTTCTTCTTCTTCATCTACTTTCTCTTCCATACCCTTAATCTCTTTAGCCACTGTATCACGTATCTGAAGCTGAGAAACGCACAAAACATTAACAACGATTCTAAGAGGAAGCTTCTGGTTTTTCGCGGCTCGTTCGAATCCTTCCTGAGAGAGTTTACCACATTCAAGAACTTTACAAACTTCCATCTTCTCTGATTCAGTTAAGTATCTATGGCTCTCCAAGAATACATCAATGGCTCTGTAAATCCCATCTGAGTAGCTCAAAATACCTTGCGAAACAGCCACTGTCATCTCCGCTAACTCCACAAAAGCCTCGAGCTTCAGAGAAGCCTCACTTGCAGCCAAGAACAGAAATTCTTCCGACAGTTTTGCTACTTTCACGAAATGTGAAACAGTTTCAGAGTCTTCATTAGCGTAGTAAGTGTAAAAGCTCTTTACGACGGTCTTAACGAGCTCAATATTTTCGAAACCCTCAGCTTTTTCTCCATAACCTCGGGATAGAATCTTGAGATCAGTTGATTTAGCCATGTCGAGCTGCTTGCAGATTCTGATCATGAATCCGTTTTGACATTCAGAGCTAGCTTCTAACCAGATTGAATGTTTTAGCGATTCGAATAAGAGTTCACAAGAGATTAGCCCCCTCTGATATGGCAAAAGCCTCTCAACCACTTCAATTGCTTCTCTCTTTTGCCCTGAAAGGCTTTCTTCTGTATCGAAAACCCATTTCTTCGCGTATTTACAGACAGATAACACGATGTATTCCACAGGAATGCTGCGGGATTTGATTGCTCGGATCATGAAAGGTTCATATAACCGAAGGGGAATTGTGATCAAATCTTCCGATTTCCAATCTATAACAAACAATCTTCTCCTAGGGTTAGGTCTATAATCATCGGTTTCTGCTCTGTTCTTGATCAGTTCACCAAGGAGTCTTGGATCGTAGGAAGCTTTTTCGATAAGGGAATCAAAGAACACATCAACAAGTCCAACATCAGCTAGCTTGTCAAAACTCTTGTCCCCTGAACGAAGAGCATTTATTGTCTCACTCCAGCTCGGAAAAACTCGGTGCTCTAAGAACTCAGATGCCTTGCCTAACAAGTTATTAGAGCTTTGTTCTTCATTCATCCCTAAGTAATACGCGATGCAGAGAACAGAGACGATGGTATCAGATGTAAACTTGAATTCAGAGCCATTACAGAATCTAGCGACGAGCTCAAAGGTTTCTGGATCGACTTCTAAATCTCGTAGGATCAAACGCAGCTCATCGATCTCGTTTCGCTCGAGTAATGAGCTCACTTTGGACGATCTCTTTGCTAACATTTCCTACAAAAACAAACACAGAGAAATTAAGAAACGAAAGTGTCGAGTCTTTTCAACGAATTTATGGAGAATAGAGTGAAACTTACTTTGCAAAGATGAAATGGAACACCCTTAACGTTGATATGAAGATCTGATACATATGATGCTGACATTGAATTTCTTCAAGCAATGAATATATAATTAGAGATATCATGGATTACATCGTAATGATGAATACTACTTTAAAATAAAAGAGATTAAGAAATCTTACCGATTCTCATTGCTGTTCTTCTTATCTGAATCTGACATTTTTTGTAAGAGTTTTTGATCATCTGAAGGATAGTAGAATTGTGAGTTGCTCTGTATCTTAATCTCCAAGAAACAGAGTACTCAGTCTCATGTGTTCTGCAACAATGGATGAAAACAGAGAACCAAAGGCAAACAAAACCAAATTTCAGAAACAAAAATCTATCTTAAAAATCAAATCGGTAAAACTTGAAATTAAAAACAAAAACAAAAAAGCTTATCAAGAAAAGTATGGCTCTTCCAGGGATATAGGATTAAGTTGAGATATAGCAGGATTCTCCGGGGGAAAAGTATTAGTTAGTTTCTATATTACAGTGAAATTAAGCAAACTTGAAATAATTTTTACTAATTTCTTAATAAGGAACTGTACGCAAAAGACTCTAATCACATCATTAACTGAATTAATTTTCACACAAAATCAGAACCTTTGTAGTTTGTACATAGAAAAGTGTGATTGTCTATAACACTAGTACAATAATTCCAAATTCAAACATTCAAAAAAAAAAAGAAAAAAAAAAGAGAGAGTCCAAATTCAAAGACTCGTAATAGAGTGATGAGAAACACTACGATTTCTTAAGAAGTAAGAACTCATGATACATGTGTTGTTGACTGGTTTTGAGTGTGACCAGAGACATCACCAGTACCTAAAGACACAAATCCATTCAGGACTAAATTGTTTCAAGACCAGAAAAAGATGTGAAGAAACAAACTACAGGAAATCATTTACCTCTGTCAAGAAGTATCTTTGAACCTTCGTAAGAGAATAACCGAACAGCATTTTGATAACTTAGTTCCGCGAGTTCTTCATTCTTCATATCCAACAACTGCGCTACATATCCGAGTACCTGTAACCGTGATTGATTAGGGCCATAAATTTAGGAAGATGGTTTAAGCAGCCACAAAGCAACAACATACGATATGAATATTAGCCGGGTGATTAAGTGTTTCCTTTGTTAACTTCATCGAGTCACTAGACACATTAGGCTTATCATATGAAGCAGAATCAAGATCCTGAGCTGAATTTCCTTCTTCGGGTAGAGAAGGATCTCCGTCTACAAAGTAGAGACAACCTGACTCTGCCTTTGGTAGTGCATCTGGTGAATCCGTCTCCAATAAGATCCTATCAGATGGAACCTACCAAGAACTGATATCAATGTTCCATTCTACCTAAAGCTGTAATTTGGTGTACAAAAATTTGGAAATCTTACTGCTTTCAACATCTTCTTGGCTTTTTTCTCACTCATGGACATAAGGAAACCGGAGAAGGAGAAATATGCACCGAGCTTAGCAAATTCAGGAACCATCTCAGCAGAACCCAAATACGAGTGAAGCATGACCCCAGAAGGAAAAGGCCCTACAGATCTGCATATTACAATAACACATCATAAGAACACATTGACATAATTGTAGCAACACATGAGAATATAAAGCCGAAGATCATACTTTAATATCTCGAGTAGATCCCCAAATGCACGAACACAATGAACTGACGCAGGTTTCTTCAATTCCTTTGCAAGTTCAAGCTGTTGACGAAAGACGGTAACCTGAAATTAAAAATGATGTCTTTAGCATCAAAAGCCATCACTGAGAACATAAACCATTTAACCACAAGGTCTGTTTTTCAATTCTGAAACCTGTTCTGAGAAATCAATCTCCCTTCCCTTAGACCCTTTGTCCAAACCAATCTGATCAAAAAAAACAAAGCAGTTTCAACCATACACATATCAAGGAGAGTTTCAATCAAAAGAATGTGATAAAAAGAGACAAGAGATAAAGATAGACTTCTCCAACAGCAGCAGTAGGAGTGGTCTCAAAGAAACTCTTTAATGTCTCAAACCATTGAGGACTCCTCTCTGCTACATACCTGAACTCAAAACATGAACAAAAGATCTTAAAGTTTGAAACTTTACCAGTAATTTGTAATGTTATATAATCCCTACCATGGATGGATCCCAAAGCAAGGAACAACAGAAGGGTATTTAGCTCCCATCTCTTTGACCAAACTCCAATCTTTCTAGACCAAACCAAACCACAGATTCAATTAAAAACGTAGCTAAACTCGTAAATTTGGAAGCTATCAATCTGACAAAATCGAAACCTCGGAGACTCCATTGACGGCGAAAGCAGAGACGCCGGAAGCAACGGCGGAGGAGATTATCTGAGGAGCTTTGGTGATAATCCTCGGGTCTTGAAGGTGACAGTGCGCGTCGAACAGTTTCATCTTCTTCCAACCGCTTCGTTATGTATTTTCTGAGTTCTTCTTCCAAATATTTTTCTCTGCTGAACAATTTAGAGTAAATTGTATAATCACCCCAGAACTATATATATTTCAAGGAAATACCCAGAAATTTTTGATAGGTGCTTAATAGACCCCGCCTTACTATTGTTAGGTTGTTGCCTATCAAGTTATTAGGAATGCAGGGTGTTTAGTTAATTACTAATTAGATCACATTGATATGAATAAAGTCATAGCAAAAAAAAAAATTGATCTAGAAAAGTAAAATGAGTATTCAGAAAAGATAAAATATTTAATTATCAGATTTCAGAATCGTCTGATAAAGTTAAAAAGTAATGAACGATTAGATAAAATGAAATTAACCGCATATGGGTAGACGGAGAATACATCAGAGGGTCAAGTGGATACCGCGAGTGTGGTCCAAATGAGATGATTGGATCGATATGGATTACTCGAGACCATCCAAGCACTTTTGTAACGGCAGAAAATTCACAATTAGACAACATGTGAGTGAGAACGATTAAACTTCTCACACGTATTACATACACTATGGATCCGCGGTTTTAGACAGATTAGGATGGAAGGAGATTCTAAACGATCCCTAATTTATGGACTTAATAACGGCATAAGGGAAAACACACAATATATAAAGTTAATCTTTGATATCAATCGTTGACTTAAATTGTATTCCAATGCTATTGCATCGCCGACAAAAGACAATAATTGCATCGCCGACAAGTAATTCAGACACGACAAATCCAATGTAAGTTTTTGTATCTAAATCCTCGGATTCATAAAACTTCGGACCACTAACTTTTTTTAAAACTATGTCCAATCATTTTAAGTCTAATAAAGATAAGAAATTTTTAAATAAAATATGAGTTTTAAAATAAAAATGTAGAAAGGGAATTAGTTTATAAGAAATCTAAATTAGAAATAGACTGTTTTATTAAATAATAATTTGTTTATGACTAAATTTTATGGGTTAGTGTTTAATATTTAGCTTTTCCAGCCATTTCCAAAGTTTTTTTGGAGGAAAAAAGGAATGAATGATCAATAGGTTGGAGAACCAGTTTAGAACTAATAACTATTGTTCAATTCTATGTAAAAACATGTAACGTTTAAAGCACTACTTTACAAACAAAAAAAGATCAATTCCAGAATAGAGTGACATTAGGAATATTATTGTTCATAATTGACTTATATTGGTAATTTGCGATTGAATTTGAAACCATACGGAAAAATAACACTTCCATGACCGAACAAAATAATACTGTGTATCATACTATCTTATCTTGGAGTTTAAGATAAAGAGATTAAATTAGATGAGGTTGAAATAAGATTTGTCTAGATGTTCTTACACTTATAATTTAGTTTTATTATTTTGTATTGTATTCGTTTTATCAATGTACGAAATGTACTTCATTAAAAGCCGCAGACGGAGAGCAAATCCGTTTTTAACTTATCGTACGACATTGATCATTCGATTCATACTAAATTTAATTCTAGTTAGATAAAATTGTTTTTGAAAACCAAAAATTCAAAATCTAGAAACTTGAACTAAAACCTAGATTCCTTGCAATGATTATAATAATATTTATATTGCAGTTATGAATAAGAAGTCAAAAAAGGTTCGACTCGAGAATGAAAAAGCAAAGTAACTTAAGCACTTTCATTAACTAGAGTTGCTTTTTTAGTTACGCAAACACTTGTAACCCCGAAAAACACATCAAAAACTCTGCCCAAAGTTATAAGCGTTACAAAAAAAGAAAAGAAAAAAAAAAACTTATCACAAAAAAAAAAAATCGTAATCATTTATATACACTACTCCAGTGTGCAACAAGATAGATATATACTTCACAAGCTTTCTCTAGCTAGAGTAATGTCTCTCTCTCAACTTTTTTCAACGTTGCTTTTCCTTGTTGTCCTTCTTTCGGCGATAACCGCCGGAGCAACACTCCGGTTCCTCAACTGTCATCAGGATCATCATCATCATCATCATAATGCAACTACCGGCAAGAAAACCCACCCGCCGGGTCATAGAGTATATCCGGTTCCACCTTCAGGTCCATCAAGAAGACATAACTTGCCAAGGAGAGCTCAATTTTCCTATGAAAAAGCTCAACTTTCCTATGAAAAACCGTCCGGGCCTAATCGCCGTCATTGCCGCGAGAACTAATACCAAGGTGAAACAAAGCTGCTTAAGAATATTCATGTAGTATCTTCTACACATACATATATATGTGTTCATAGTAAAATGAAGGAATGAACATAGTGTGTTTTCGCACACTGTTCATTCTTCATTTTCTCCTTTTCACTTCAAGACCTTGTAAAATATCAAAATCATTATGTGAAAAAAAACATGTGATGGGTTGTGGACCTTGTGGTAGTATCTATAACAACTATGTTTTGTAAATACCAATCATAATGTGAAAAAAAACATGTGATGGGTTGTGGTAGTATAGTATCTATAAAACCTATGTTTGTCTACTTGTAATAATTGGAGTTAAATGAACTTATGTTTCCAAGTTGTAACAATATGAGTGTTTTCTTTTTTTACAAAACAACATTATGTTTCTAATGATGGTATAATAACCGATAACAAAAAAAAAAAAACTGTTAATCCATGTAGCTAAAGTAAAGATATGGGAATTTGAGCAGATGGACTAGTTGTAACCATTATTAAGTGTTGCTACTACTGATATAAACGATTTTTGTCTAGTTGATGGCTAATACGGTTCCCAAATCAACCATAGTAGTTCAATATTCAGTTATTCACTATTCATGCATGTAACATGTATATAAAAGCAACAATCATATTATTATAAATCTTACAATTTTCATTGCAAAAAACTTTTCAGTTTTGAATTGATACGTTTCCATGCATACATATAATTTTTATGACCACAAATATATTTTAATCTATTTATCGACTAAATTTTTTTTTTTGAAATGATAACATTAGCTAGTAGAGAATAAAGTTTATTTTGAAGATAATCCGCCACCACAAACGCTAATTTTGTTCTTATTCATTTAGAGCGATTGAAAACGCCAAACACGTGTAACCGCAAACCGCAAACGCTCCAACACTTAACATGTGTTGGCGGGTTGCAAGAGAACCAATCAAAGTACTTAAAAAATAACCAAAAGCTGTATATCAGTTCCTTTTGCTTTTTTCTTTTTGATAAAACAAACAGCATTGTCAGCTAATCAAATAATATAAGATATTGAAGCCTTTTAGAGTTCGGAAAATTTAACGCTTCAAACTTCAGAAGGAGTCTTTGTTGTCATTTGATCAACGGCATGAACAACGTTCTGAAGCTCTTCCCAAATGGCTTTGTAGACCATCCTTTGTCTGTTCACTGCAGATTGTCCCTCAAAAGCCGATGATACCACATTGATGCTACAAATATTAAGCAAAACTGGTATTAAGTAACAGAACCATCTAATATGACAAGTTAAAGTAAGAATCTATGACTGGATTCCATCAAGAGCAGAAGAATAAGTACTAACTTATATCCCAACTTTGATGATTCTACTACTTGTTGAACCTGAAACTTTTTTGTGATTAAAATGAAAGAAAAGGAATCTCAAAATATGAATTTATCTATATATCTAACAAACTTCACTAAACACTATCCATAACAGTGATAACACACATCTGCAACTTCACTCAAGTGTAATAAAGAATCATCATTGGAAGACAAAAATGAGTTAAATCAGAGTACTTACCAGACATGACGTCCATCTCCAGACATATCCGTTACAGTAACCGACTCTGCATTCAATTGTTCTTTGATCTGCAAATGAAGCCAAAACCTCATAAGTAGAGAGACATGTGTTGATAAATCGAAAAAAAGAATCGTTTGCTTCAATCATATAAGTAAGAGACATGATTCCTCATTAATTATCTTAGCTTAGTGATCTTGATCATTTTGGAGCTACTGAGAGCAATCGTGTTGCCAATACCAAGTTTCCATCAACTAAATATGACACATGTTGCCAATACCAAGTATCCAATCAATTCCTTCAAAAATTCACTAATAATACTATAACCTATAAATTGAATTGACACTGAAACATACACAATGAATCAATTTCACTGAAATTAGTTAATGAGGTATAAAAATCCAACCTTTAGCTCCATGGATTGCATAAGGGTTTGATCAATAGAACCAGCATCATTGATTTGAGAGGATTTAGTACTGAAATTAAGGCTGCGAATGTCCAAAGCACCAAACCCAGAAACCCTAGAAACTCTATTGCCGTAAATCGACGACGGCGCAGTCTCTTTACGAGACAAAACGGCGCTTACACATCTCGAGTTAGTGAATCTCACGAGAGGAGCTGAGAATGAAGCGAAGGGTCTCTTTGAAGATTGAAAAAGGCGATAAAGACTCGCTCTTGTGGAAGAGAGAAGAACGTACGGACGAGTTGTCGCCATTAATGTCTGCGCCATTGCTTGAGAGACTTGCGAGTAAAAAAAAAAAAAATGTTCTGTGGCAATGTCGTTGGTTCTTGAAAAAATGGGCTTACGACACAACACAGTTAAACTTAATGGGCTTTCGTGGTTTCAAGTCATTTTAAGATTTTAATAATATAATTCTTTAATGGAAATAATGTCAGCCGTTGGATCGAATCCTGAACTTGATCAATTGAACAACACCGCCTTTGGAAATTTGTTTCTCTCTTCAATGCGATAATTCTCTCTTCCTCTTCGAATTTTGTGAGTTTCTTCGAGAGTTGAGGAAGAGAGACTCGAGAATATGGCCAACGATACTCACACCGATGACTTAGACGAGCTTCTCGATAGTAATAATTTCCTAACGAATTTTAATTTGATTTGATAACATGTTCACCAATTCTAGGTGATTGGTGAAAAACGTTTTTGTTCTTGTGGGTTCGTTTTCTATAATTTAGAATTCTGGGTCTTTCTCAGGTGCCTTGGATGATTTCAAGGATCTTAATCTTACTCAAAGGTTACTCCTTTTTCTCATAATCTCTGTCTCTCTCTAATTGTATCTATGCCACGTGGTTAGATTACTTAGCTCTAGAGTTTTGAGATTGTGGTTACATCAATACTAAATTAGAGGTTCTGTTATGTTTTTGGTGGGAATTGTGGTGTTGATTAGCTTTGGATTTATGTAGAAATGGAGGGGTTAAGAAAGAAGAGGGTGATAAAAAAGAGACAGAGTCATTGCCAAGTGGGGTTCAAGGTCTTGGAATGGGGTTACCAGATATGAGGAGTAAGAAGAAAGGAAAGAAAAAGATTGCTAAAGAGGACCATGTTACTGAGGCACTTGATAAACTCAGGGAACAAACTAGAGAAACTGTGAAGGGACTTGAGTCCTTGTCATCGAAGCAGCAACCTACAGGTTCTGATGATGCTATGGTTGAAGATTGGATCAAGCAATTCGAGAATCTTACTGGGTCTAACGTAAGTATACACAAACTGAGTTGTTACTTCTTGCTATACTTATCTAGTTTAATGTTCTCTTTATCTTCAAGTTCTCTGATTAGATTAGATTACTAAAGTTTCATCTAGTTAAGGTTGTTGCAGAGTAGTAACACATGTTGCAAAGTAGTTTTGAAGGCTGTGTTAATAGTAGTGATACTGATACTAATATCGAAAAAACCACAATTGAAGATGAGAATTAGTTTGCAGAACCATTTGAAAGTAGTCTTGATCACTAGAAGTTTTGTTTTTATGATTTCTCATTTCATAATTTCCATGTTTTTGTTTAGGACTTGGAGTCGATAGTGGACACGATGATGCAACAGCTGTTATCGAAGGATATTCTTCACGAACCAATGAAAGAGATTGGTGCAAGATACCCAAAATGGCTAGAAGAGCATGAATCCAGTCTAAACAAGGAAGAATTCGATCGTTATTCACGCCAGTATGAACTTATCAAAGAACTCAACTTGGTGTACGAGAACGAACCAAACAATTCGACCAAGATAATGGAGATAATGCAGAAGATGCAAGAGTGTGGACAACCACCGAGTGATATAGTGCAAGAGATGGATCCTGGCTTTGATTTCGCTAGTCTGGGCCAAATGTAAGTCTTCTTCCTTATTGGAATCTCTGTGATCTTTAAAGACCCCAAGGTGACTAAGTTTTGTATATATATATGTTCACAGGTCTCCGGACATGCTCGAGTCTTCACCAAATTGTTGTGTAATGTGAGGGAAGAAACAGGTTTTAGAAAACTGTTTGGCCTTGTCCAGCCATTGAAGAATGGAGAACATGTTTTTGTTTCTCTTGTGCATTGTACAATGCAAAGCTTGTTTAAGTTCTTTTTTTTTTCTTACCTGAATACCAAAGTTATTGGGTTTCGGTTCTTGTTCCTTTTGGTTAGTTCTGTTTTGGAATAATTTTGAATCTCTACACACAAATTCATAAATTCACTGAAACATAAACGTGCTCTTCATCCAATTCATTTCGGCTGTTCAATAAATGAAGTGTCCTATGTAAGGTTTGTCACGTCAAATCAAAAGAGGAAAGAGCCAAAGAGGCATTGCATCATAGTCTCATGGGTTGGCTGAATTTTCGGTCCTATACTAGTTGGAATCTCAACTTTTCACTCTAAACTTTTAGCCACTTAAAAAACCATCATAAAAAACTTTAATCTCGATAAAACTACACATACTTTCGGATTTGTTCTTAAAACTATGCCTCCAATTGAACCGACCAGTTAACTGATAATTTTTCATCCGGTTTGACTTAACCAGAATTTAATCAAAATTAATCCGATTTTGATTCTATTTTAGCAATTTTGACCCAAAAAATGTAAATAAATTGTCTTCTTAAGAAGTAAAAGTATTTTTATTAATTTTTATTTGTGATAAACAATTAAAAATATTAAATTATAACTTAATTTTAACAAAACTTAATATGACAAAATATACCCCAAATTATATTTTGAGCCTACATTTTGTTATAAAATTTTGATAATATACAAACATATACATTTTCCTTTTGGCAATCATCTCTATTTTCTTATAAACTTAAAGCTATGTCTTTTTTTAAAACAAAATATTCATTTTTCTTGCTATGACCTTTGAACTTTATATATATAATAAAATTCAAAAAATATGCCAAATTTATTTTTATATAAATATATCCGTAAACACCACAATCAAAGTATATATTATGGTATTTATAAATCAATTTTTCTTTATAGATTCAGTTTTCTTTTTATATATTCAAGATGAGTTATATATATATATATATATATATATATATATTTTTATATATGATTATGTGTTTTAAAAAAGAAAATGACCTTTGAATTATTAAATTTAGAGTATATACCAAATACATTTATATAAATAACACCATTGTATTTATAAAAAGAATTTGTTGTCTATTTTGTTATATTATTTTGCGGTATATATTTTTATTATAAAAGAATTTTGGTAAAATTAATTAATTTAGTATTTTTATCAAAATTAAATGTAAATAAATAAATAGTATTTTTCTTCTAGAGAATATATTTTCTGGGTCAAAATTTGGTTAAAATAGAGTCAAAATCGAATTAGGTTCGGTTAAATTTTGGGTAATTCAAACCGGGTATATAATTATCGGTTAACTGGTCGGTTCAATTGGAAGCATAGTTTTAACAACAAATCCGAAAGTACGTGTAGTTTTATCGAAATTAAAGTTTTTTATGGTGGTTTTTCAAGTGACTAAAAATTTAGAGTGGAAAGTTAAGATTCCAACTAGTATAGGGTTGAAAATTCAGGCAACCCTAGTCTCGTAGAGCAGATTTAACTTGTATGGTTTTATGCTTCTCACTAGTTATAATCATAGTACTACCACACATGGTGGTCCAGAAATAATCGTATTGTGAACCACATTTTTTACATTTGTGCTAGACAGTCTAGACTCCTAGTGGGGATCTAAAACATGTGTTTAGTCTGAAATGAATGTGTCCGAACTGTTTTTAACTAAACCTAAACAAATGTTATTTCAAAGCTTACATAAAAGTGAACCTGAAATGTTCAATATTTTTGTTAACAAATATTCATATATTTTTAACTGAAATAGATGTGTCCGGACCTGCTAAGTGCTAATTAACCTGGTATAAAATACGGTTCAATTCATCAAAGCTTCCCAAAATCTTTCTAAGAAAAACTAATACTGATCGATGAATAGAAACCCATATCTTTATTGTAACTTGAAAAAAGTACAAAGCCGAAAACTCCAACGGAGAAGTGGATTGTACATGCTCATAATCTTCTATAACAATATCCAAAGACACCTTTGAAATTTCTCTGATCAATGAAGCATGAAGACGATAAAATATACCAACTTGTTCTTTTTTTACTCTCGGAAGATAGATTCAAACGCCACCGCTTTTTAACTAGTTTTTTAGTCCATGTATATCTGAAAACAGAAAAATGCTAAAGTTGTCGGTCAGATCATTGGAGATATCCATACGTTTATATGATCCAACGATTCGATATCTCACCATTGGAGATATCCATCAGTCAGGTTATATGATCCATATTATATGATCTGACACCAATGAAAATACATACTAAAATTTATTTAGAAGAACTCATACTAAAATTATAATTTCATTAGTGAGATATCCCTATTGATAAGTTATCAATATAATATTTATATTATTAGATATTACAATTTAATATTTTTAAACATATCAAATTACATAATAGAGTCATTCATACTTAATAATTATATTTATTTATAGAAGTAAATAATATATTTATGAATATTCATAATTTTAAAAGCAACAGTAAATAGTACTATAAATTATAAAAATAATATTATTAAAGAGTTTTATTATTTTTAAAACCACAATGAAACATAAATCGAACTTTAAAATAATATTAATATATAATTTAAACTTATACATAATGAAACTTAATATAAGATAATTTTTATGTGATTCTTTTAAAAAGGTTAATGTTATAAACTATAAATGATTTGATTTGTTACAAAGAAAAATAAACTAAGAAGAAAGCTCGACATGTAAGAAAGAGAGTTTCTCATTGAGAAATAACTCTAAACAAAATTGATTAAAAATAGTATTATTTTAATTAAAGTTTTTTGGTAAGAAACTAGTTTTAATGCTATACGATATGTCAAACTTTTTTTTTTTTTTTTTTGGTAAAAGTACGATATGTCAAACTTGAGACTTCGCTCTTTCTATAAATATAATAAGATCAATATAAGTTTGTAACCACAAAATAATCCTGACTGTACAACCAAACTAACGCGATGTCCGGGTCACTCACGTTTAAGATTTACCGGCAGAAGCCGGAGTTAGTTTCTCCGGCGAAGCCAACGCCAAGAGAGCTCAAACCCCTCTCAGATATTGACGACCAAGAAGGACTAAGATTTCACATTCCCACTATCTTTTTCTATAGACACAACCCTACTACTAACTCTGATCCTGTCGCAGTCATTCGGAGAGCTCTCGCAGAGACGCTGGTTTACTACTATCCGTTCGCCGGTAGGCTTCGGGAAGGACCGAACCGGAAACTGGCTGTGGATTGTACCGGTGAAGGCGTTTTGTTTATTGAGGCTGATGCTGACGTGACACTTGTTGAGTTTGAAGAGAAGGATGCTCTTAAGCCTCCTTTCCCTTGCTTTGAAGAGCTTCTGTTTAACGTTGAAGGTTCTTGTGAAATGCTCAACACTCCTTTGATGCTCATGCAGGTCAGTTTCACATAGTATCGATTTATAAAAGAAATACACACATAGAAATAAAGTTTGGTTAACGTTTCTTCGAATGTTATTAATGAGTTTTATGTTTTGCAAAGAATATTTTTTGTCCTATTTTGTTATAACAAAATGAAAATAATATGATAAGACTTCTTCACGTTATTACGTGAAATGTAATAGAAGCGATGTAGTAACAATAATTTTGGGGACGGTCATGCATTTTCGTGTAGGTCACGCGCTTGAAATGCGGCGGTTTTATCTTCGCCGTCCGTATCAACCACGCAATGTCCGATGCCGGCGGTCTCACGCTGTTCCTCAAAACGATGTGCGAGTTCGTGCGTGGTTATCATGCACCTACGGTTGCTCCGGTGTGGGAACGTCACCTGCTGAGCGCCAGAGTCCTGCTGCGTGTGACACACGCACACCGAGAGTACGACGAAATGCCGGCAATAGGTACAGAACTCGGCAGTAGAAGAGACAATCTGGTAGGCCGGTCACTCTTCTTCGGTCCCTGCGAGATGTCCGCAATACGCAGGCTCCTCCCACCAAATCTTGTCAACAGCAGCACCAATATGGAAATGCTAACGTCTTTCTTATGGCGTTATCGCACCATCGCTCTACGACCAGACCAGGACAAGGAGATGCGGCTCATATTAATTGTCAACGCACGTTCTAAGCTTAAAAATCCACCACTACCTCGAGGATACTACGGAAATGCCTTTGCGTTCCCAGTCGCAATCGCAACAGCTAATGAACTAACTAAGAAACCGTTAGAGTTTGCTCTGAGACTAATAAAAGAGGCGAAATCGAGCGTGACGGAGGAGTACATGCGATCACTTGCGGATCTGATGGTGATAAAGGGAAGACCAAGCTTCTCGTCGGACGGAGCTTACTTGGTTTCGGATGTAAGAATTTTCGCAGATATTGATTTCGGAATTTGGGGGAAACCAGTTTACGGAGGAATTGGTACAGCCGGAGTTGAAGACCTTCCGGGGGCTAGCTTCTACGTTTCATTTGAGAAGAGAAATGGTGAGATAGGGATCGTTGTACCGGTTTGTTTGCCAGAGAAGGCGATGCAGAGGTTTGTGGAAGAGCTTGAAGGCGTGTTTAATGGTCAAGTTGTATTCAATAGAGGAAGCAAAAGCTCTAATAAATTGATCATGTCTTCTCTGTAAAAACTACCTTATTGATAACTTCAATGCAATGATTGTCTTAGTAAAGAAACTCGAACTCTCTGTATTTGTTTGCATTTGTTACCTGGAGGATTTTGGAGATTAAGAACTGATTAGTTCTTGATATTAGAAACAACAAGCACCAGGAAATTAATAGACAATGTAGAGAAACCAAGTACCTACATTGTTCCATGCCAATCTTAGGAGGAGTGAGTGAGGTTGGACAAGGCACAGGTGTCCAAAGCATTGAACTCCTTCACTGTCGTAGCAACCACAAGGCCTAATTTCACAGCATCATCCTCACTCTGTGCCTGCGTCCAATTGAAAAATTCGAGTGAAAGTTTAGATACTGAAACTAAGTTAAGCTTTATACATATGTTTACCTCGATGTTAAGGGGAAGAACAGGATCATGGAGAGAAAGTCTGAGAAGAAACCATCCACCAAAGCCCGAAACGCGGATCTATTTTTTGCAAAAGAGATGAAAGATTTATACTATGTAGTGGAGGCAGATTCTAGGGAGCCCTCATATATCTAACACTCACCCCTTCGTAGTTAACTGGAGCTATTATAAGATTTGGATTTGTTTCTATTGAGTTCGACACGTGTTGCAGGACCTTCTCTCCATACTCCCGGAAATCACTACAATTTTCACTAATTAGTGAAATGCAATAAAAAAACTAGTCGAGAACTGAAGCAAGTCATCAATCATACCTTCCTTCAAGGTCAGGGTGATTCTTGTCGATTTTAAGCCTCAGTTCTAAAGCCACTTTGGGCTCTTCCAGACCTTCAACAAGATCTGTTAAAACTTTGCTGCCACTCCCTTGACCAGCAGCTCGGGCCGCAGCTAGTTTGTTCAGGATTTTTACCTGCAAATGACAAACTTCGTTTTCTTTTTTCTGTTCTTCAAACAACGAAAATCATGTAAAAATGAGAAAATATGCTAACCATGAGATAGGCCCCATCGTCGAGCCAATGGTTTTCCTTTAGAGCTCCATGACCACTGGTTTCTATAGCCAGATGTGATTCTTCCCCAACCGAGTTCTGCCATCACATCACAACTTCTATTTCAGATAAGAATTATCAATGGTCCATAAGGCGGAGTAAGCTTTTCCTGCCAGAATGTATGGTTTCTCTATCTAACTCAACTGCAACTTAATAATATACCCTTTTCTATACTCAACACTTTTAGATACTGTATCAATTCTAACACAACTTAAGATAGCTAACAACAATTGGCTCCGAAGCATGAGTTCTCGAAAGATACGATCATTTATTACCAAGCGAATAGCTTCGTCAATGACATTCTTGTAACCTCTTTTGAACCTGTGATGCTTTCCGCCTAAAATAAGTCTGGGTCAGTGAAAAAGTCACAGAGAAAATTAACAACATGGTGGTAAATTGTTGGCTAACCAAGCTTCTTCTCAATAAATGAGGTCAGACCGTCCGAAGTGACACTATCCGTAACTATAGTTGTGCCAGGGTGCTGGATGGACAAGGAAAAAACATCAGAATACAAAAACTGTTAATACACAATATATGTGATACCCAATCACGGTAGTGGTAGAATGGTTAGAGCATATCTCACTTCCTCTAGAACAATGGCTGATAGCAAGGCAATAAGACGATTACGGTTGAATTCACGGCCAGATGAATCCACAGCAGCAGACCTTCACAAAAATCTTTGTAAGAGGCAATCTAATAAATTCTCCTAAGTAACAGAGATAGCTGCAGTTACTACCTATCAACATCAGTATCAAAGATGATACCCAAATCAGCCTTATTATCAAGAACAGCCTTGGTTATAGCTTCCATTGCCGCCTTATCTTCCGGATTAGGGATATGATTTGGGAACATACCTGAAATCATCCAAAAGGTTTGATCAACAATCAATTAAAAATAGGGCAAGATATACTCATACGCATAGATAATACCATCTGGTTCCAGAAATTGACTGCCAGAAGTAATTGCTCCTAAAGGCTCAAGCACCTTGGCCTGTCAGGTTTCAGATTAAGAAAAAATCAACTCCAGACAGGTCTAAACAACGAACTGCCTGGACAGACAATTCAGTTTCAAGTCCTATCTACAACTGAAAGTAAGAAACATAAGCATTGGACTTACAGCAAAAAATCCTCCAGCTCCATTTCCAGCATCAACAACTATATGAAATCCCTCTAGAGGCTTCTCTAAGAATCAGAAACGCCATACATTAAGCTCGATATATTAGCAGCAGATAAATAGAAGTTCAGAACTTTCTTGATTATGCTAAGATTCCTGAAAAAAGAAATATCTCAAAGGAGTAATACCCAAATCTCCTGCTGCTTTCCGGACTGCCTTTACAAGACCAGAGGTGTATACTGACATGTAGTCAACCTTTGTAATAGAAGAACTTTCTCTTTGTGATTTCCTCAAATTTTCATCAGAAAGCTTCTTGTAAATATCTGCAGCTCGCTCCAAAATGTTCTTGATATCAACCTTCCCAAGTCCTCCATCACTGGTAAAGAACTTGAAACCGTTCCTGTTGTAAGGAAGATGGCTTGCTGCTCAAAATAATAGCATAGTACCATATGAGGTACAAAATGGAAAAGTATCACTTAGTGATGACTATTGACTATATTATAAGGAGAAAACTACTTGTTATGAAAATCGAGATTGATGAATCACCTGTTATCATAATAGCCCCATCAGCTGGGCACAAGAATGACTCATCTTCAGTCAATGTGCTATTAAACATTGCTGGTGTTGATGCTAATCTGCAAAAAAAAAAAAAAAAACATAAACCAATTTTCAAGAGATGTGCTTCAATAGGTTATATGGGAAATGTGATTCAAACAATTATATGACCTTGCAGCACTACACTATCAAAATTCTTGATTGTTGCATTGCTTCCAGTAACAAGTGAGAATATAATTTTGTAATATTTGACAATGAAATTTTCATTTACGTCTGTTGAGGACAACAAAGGCTAGTCACCACTCACCCAAACTGAACAACATCTAATCCAGAAACACCAAGACCTCGAGAAACCGCCTCCTACAAAGTAAACAATGAAATTTCCAGTGGATAAATTACTTATTCATTGCATAAAGAGACTGTTTCCAGAAGTGCAAAAACGTCTTGGGCTAAAATTCCGAGTAAAGAGATATGTAGACCAAATACTTAGAGGTTAATACTTAATGTCTCAACTGTTGCCACATGGAAAACGTCCCACAAATCAAGGAAATAGATACATACCAGCAAAGTTTGTGCAGAGATGCGAGAGTCATGGCCAACAGATACTCTCAAACGCCGGGATTCAGCCTTCTTCTTGTGTAACAGCCATTGCCCAAAAGCAGCAGCTATGGCTTCAGTCACTGGTTCAGGAAGGCTTACAGGTTCCCCCTCAACCCCAGTGACCGCTACACCCCGAATATCACTGGGGATTCAACAATGAAACGTAGCGTGAGTCAACATGGAATTCTAAAATGTGGATATTTGTAGTACTTTCTAAATGTTGTTGAACAGAGAAATATATGATTAGCTGGTAAGTGATGTATGGTTCACCTGCCGTTTTGGAGCTTCAGAAAATCATTTTTGTCAAGAGATGGCACAGTAGCACTTGACGAAGTAGCTGCAAATGAAAACTCCAAAGTAAGGCACCCATTTCAACAAGAAAAAAGAGATTTAAGGAACACCACATCTCTTTGCCAAGCAAAATAGGGAAACAATACACAAATGCAGGGCTATAAAAAATTTGATGCCGGGAAAAAAATACTAAAGAAGCCTAGAACGGACCATTGCAGTAAAAAGTTCTTTGCTTTGAAAGAACAAACTGGTATTTAGACAAAGTGTGGGCACGCATGGAAGAGTTGAGGTTAAATGCCATCTTCTCTCTTGGACAGGGAAGTAAAGTAGACATGAACAGGTCAGGTTCTCTTTGGTATCGTGTCTTAAACTGCTTATTTTGTCGGTAGCAGCTCTGTACTACATTAAAGTTTTGGAAAACCTTTCCTGAAAACAAAAAAAAAACCCCACTTTCTCTCAATTTCAAACATAAAACTTCCCGGAAATTTTCAAGTCAACAGATGAAAAAATTGATTGCTAAAAAGGTGAAATTGAGTAAGAAGCTAGCAGGTTTGGTAATCCAAAAAGGAAAACTTCAAAATGAGACAGCAGAACAGAGTCTACCTTTCTATAGAAAATTTCCCATTCTAGAATCACTCTTATTTGAGTTTTTACATCATCGAACTGAATCAAACACCAACACTAAGGAATTTTGAAGGATCCAGCTTTGGAAGCTCGACTACACAATCGACTAATGAAAACTGAAAATTATCAAAAGCAATTCATTTAAGAAAGTCTACCTTCCATTGAAGACGATAAAGAGCTCACAAGATTATAGGCGACAGTAGCGATGATGTTAGTTTATTTCTGTTTCTCTTTGGTATCAAGATTGAATCCTGAGAGTTCGACTTCGATTGTGTAGTTGTTGAGAATTGTGTTTTTGGCAAAAGACGTTTGTGAGATAATGGGCTTACACAACATAATGGACTTTTCTCTAGCCAAAGCTATTGGGTTTCAAGCCATTTCAAAAGATATTCGTGTTTTTGAATTTTTCTTCTAGTTTTGACTCAATTTTTATATCCTCTGTTACCGAAACTTGAAGAAAACAAAATCTAGGATCAATACAAAAGAGCACATGATCATTGCTACAATTAACGATAATACCAACCGTCCACGTGCATCTCTTTCCCGGCCCAAGAACACTCTCACTTACATGATTTCACTGATGTACCCTTCTTCTTCCTCCTCTCTGTTCCAAACCCAAGTACTACAATAATTCTCTCACATTCCCATGGAAGGTAAAGCCATCGCGACGTCTCTCGGTGGTGATCGTGTATTGATATTCCCGTGTTCTCCTCGCTCT
The DNA here is from genome assembly GCF_000001735.4 of Arabidopsis thaliana. Classification (NCBI taxonomy): domain Eukaryota; kingdom Viridiplantae; phylum Streptophyta; class Magnoliopsida; order Brassicales; family Brassicaceae; genus Arabidopsis; species Arabidopsis thaliana. The sequence goes on along the minus strand of NC_003076.8, from coordinate 5,777,159 downwards.
TCCTTCGTTTTTACATCCCGGCTCTCTAGCCTGCCTCTAAAGCGTGCGTCTATCGGTGGTGCTGTCTCTTGTTCCGGCGTCAATGGCTTGACTCGGTGGAATTCCATTGTTTCGACTCGCCGACTCGTTCCTGTTCGTTCAATTAACTCGGAATCGGACTCGGACTCCGACTTCCCTCACGAGAATCAGCAGGTGCGGTTTGAATTTCTGAGCATATGAATTCTAAAATCAAACGCTCAATTTTGTTAATTTTTGGTTGGTGGATGTTTTTTATTTTGGGTTTTTTCTCAAAGGGAAATCCAGGTTTGGGGAAATTTAAGGAATACCAAGAATGGGACTCATGGACGGCCAAGTTCTCCGGTGGAGCAAACATTCCGTTTCTCATGCTCCAATTGCCTCAGATCATCCTCAATACCCAGAATCTTTTGGCGGGAAACAATACCGCTCTTTCGGCTGTCCCATGGCTGGTAATGAAAGATATTATATTACATAGATCAGTTTTTTCTACAGGGGATTTAGTGGATGTGATAGATAGAATCTGAAACTGCTAGAGTTTGTTTTTTGGATACAGGGAATGTTGACTGGTTTGTTAGGAAACCTTTCGTTGCTTTCTTATTTTGCTAAGAAGAGAGAAAAAGAAGCAGCTGTGGTGCAAACACTGGGAGTGGTCTCTACTCACATTGTGCTTGCACAGCTCACAATGGCTGAAGCAATGCCTATTCAGTATTTTGTTGCTACTTCAGCTGTTGTCACCATCGGTCTCATTGTGAACTGTTTGTACTATTTCGGTAAGCTTAACAATACACAAATGCAGGGCTATAAAAAATTTGATGCCGGGAAAAAAATACTAAAGAAGCCTAGAACGGACCATTGCAGTAAAAAGTTCTTTGCTTTGAAAGAACAAACTGGTATTTAGACAAAGTGTGGGCACGCATGGAAGAGTTGAGGTTAAATGCCATCTTCTCTCTTGGACAGGGAAGTAAAGTAGACATGAACAGGTCAGGTTCTCTTTGGTATCGTGTCTTAAACTGCTTATTTTGTCGGTAGCAGCTCTGTACTACATTAAAGTTTTGGAAAACCTTTCCTGAAAACAAAAAAAAAACCCCACTTTCTCTCAATTTCAAACATAAAACTTCCCGGAAATTTTCAAGTCAACAGATGAAAAAATTGATTGCTAAAAAGGTGAAATTGAGTAAGAAGCTAGCAGGTTTGGTAATCCAAAAAGGAAAACTTCAAAATGAGACAGCAGAACAGAGTCTACCTTTCTATAGAAAATTTCCCATTCTAGAATCACTCTTATTTGAGTTTTTACATCATCGAACTGAATCAAACACCAACACTAAGGAATTTTGAAGGATCCAGCTTTGGAAGCTCGACTACACAATCGACTAATGAAAACTGAAAATTATCAAAAGCAATTCATTTAAGAAAGTCTACCTTCCATTGAAGACGATAAAGAGCTCACAAGATTATAGGCGACAGTAGCGATGATGTTAGTTTATTTCTGTTTCTCTTTGGTATCAAGATTGAATCCTGAGAGTTCGACTTCGATTGTGTAGTTGTTGAGAATTGTGTTTTTGGCAAAAGACGTTTGTGAGATAATGGGCTTACACAACATAATGGACTTTTCTCTAGCCAAAGCTATTGGGTTTCAAGCCATTTCAAAAGATATTCGTGTTTTTGAATTTTTCTTCTAGTTTTGACTCAATTTTTATATCCTCTGTTACCGAAACTTGAAGAAAACAAAATCTAGGATCAATACAAAAGAGCACATGATCATTGCTACAATTAACGATAATACCAACCGTCCACGTGCATCTCTTTCCCGGCCCAAGAACACTCTCACTTACATGATTTCACTGATGTACCCTTCTTCTTCCTCCTCTCTGTTCCAAACCCAAGTACTACAATAATTCTCTCACATTCCCATGGAAGGTAAAGCCATCGCGACGTCTCTCGGTGGTGATCGTGTATTGATATTCCCGTGTTCTCCTCGCTCTTCCTTCGTTTTTACATCCCGGCTCTCTAGCCTGCCTCTAAAGCGTGCGTCTATCGGTGGTGCTGTCTCTTGTTCCGGCGTCAATGGCTTGACTCGGTGGAATTCCATTGTTTCGACTCGCCGACTCGTTCCTGTTCGTTCAATTAACTCGGAATCGGACTCGGACTCCGACTTCCCTCACGAGAATCAGCAGGTGCGGTTTGAATTTCTGAGCATATGAATTCTAAAATCAAACGCTCAATTTTGTTAATTTTTGGTTGGTGGATGTTTTTTATTTTGGGTTTTTTCTCAAAGGGAAATCCAGGTTTGGGGAAATTTAAGGAATACCAAGAATGGGACTCATGGACGGCCAAGTTCTCCGGTGGAGCAAACATTCCGTTTCTCATGCTCCAATTGCCTCAGATCATCCTCAATACCCAGAATCTTTTGGCGGGAAACAATACCGCTCTTTCGGCTGTCCCATGGCTGGTAATGAAAGATATTATATTACATAGATCAGTTTTTTCTACAGGGGATTTAGTGGATGTGATAGATAGAATCTGAAACTGCTAGAGTTTGTTTTTTGGATACAGGGAATGTTGACTGGTTTGTTAGGAAACCTTTCGTTGCTTTCTTATTTTGCTAAGAAGAGAGAAAAAGAAGCAGCTGTGGTGCAAACACTGGGAGTGGTCTCTACTCACATTGTGCTTGCACAGCTCACAATGGCTGAAGCAATGCCTATTCAGTATTTTGTTGCTACTTCAGCTGTTGTCACCATCGGTCTCATTGTGAACTGTTTGTACTATTTCGGTAAGCTTAGCAAAACTGTGTGGCAACTGTGGGAAGACGTTATCACTATTGGTGGACTCTCCGTTCTTCCTCAAGTAATCTCTCTTTACTACTCTTTTCCCTTTTTAAGTTTTGGGTTTGCTCAGTGGATTCCATTGACATGTATTCCAAAGGCATTAGACTAGACACTTGTTTTAATTAATTCGACACTTCGAATTTGAAAATTGCAGATCATGTGGTCAACATTTGTCCCTCTTGTACCAAACAGTATCTTGCCTGGGACAACTGCTTTTGGTATTGCTGTGGCAGCTATAATCATGGTAAGCTTTCAAAAACTTTTTACTTTCCCCCCATAATTTTATCTGTAAGTAACGTGTTGACATTGGTTAGTCATATCAGTCACTTTTAGCCTCTAGGAGATTATCTCGAAACCTTTTTAACAAGTTTTCATATTATTAGCTTGGGTAATATTGTAACCATTTGCATTGAGCTAAGTGTTGGATGCCGAATCTCTTTCATTGCAATTTCGCTTCAGTCCTCGTGTTGTTATTGGGCTTTATGAACAAAAAAAACTATGTCAGGAAATAGGAGTTTTCTTTTTTATAGAAAAAAAAAATGGTGGCCTTGATGCTTTTTCTCCAAGTCTGTATTAGGATTCTCTGACAACTAATTCCTGGTTTCGTAGATCCTTCAAAACAACTGTTAAGATGTGTAGTTGTTTATATGGATAAGTGTTCTTCTTTTCTCTTAACTACCTACTGGTAAGAATGCAGGCTCGAACTGGGAAACTTTCAGAGAAAGGTGTTAGGTTTGTAGGGTCTTTATCTGGATGGACAGCAACTCTTATGTTCATGTGGATGCCAGTTTCCCAAATGGTATAACAACTCATTTTTTCTCTCGTTCTTTGAACTTTCTCCTAATTGCTCTTTCCCTATTGGATATCTGATGTTCTTCTACACTTCAGTGGACAAATTTTCTAAACCCGGACAACATAAAAGGCTTATCGTCAATCACAATGTTGCTCTCGATGATGGGAAACGGGCTTATGATCCCTCGAGCACTATTTATCCGTGATTTGATGTGGTAAATATAAGCTCTCTCAATTCGAAACCTTTCAGCTTAAACTATATTCACCCGTAGTAAAAAAACTGCTTGATATTCATTAAACCATGACGCAGGCTCACTGGTTCGCTATGGGCAACTCTCTTTTATGGATATGGAAATATTCTTTGCTTATACCTGTAAGAACCCTTGCACACAACTCTCTTTTGTCACAAGTAAATGAGTTTATCGATAATCCGGTATTCTCCACAGGGTAAATTGCACCAGCCAGTCATTCTTCGTGGCAGCTACAATTGGTTTGATCTCATGGATAGGTTGGTTACTTCACAGATACTCTCTCTTACATTATCATCGTTCCATTTTTGTTTTCCACCATATATTCAAGTGTGAGATGTTCATAAATCACTCTCTGAACGCATTTAACCGTTTCTTCCCCCATTTGTATGAAACAGGACTGGCTTTGTGGAGAGATGCAGTGGCTTATGGTCACAACTCGCCGTTTAGATCTTTGAAAGAACTTGTTTTTGGACCGTAATGAATGAATGTACACGCCATAAACGCCCTTTGTTCAAGCAAGTCCATAGAGATTACATGTATTTTCATTCTTTTTTCCTAAGGGTTATAAGACAACTACTCTGTAATTTCATGTATTTTTTTACTTGAATCATATAGTAAAATAATGTCTGATATCAAAAATAACTTTTGATATTGAACGGTCAAAAATCAAAATCGAAACATTCTCGGTTCAGCTTTGGCTATCGTTTTCCCGGGTTCAGCTTTGGCTATCGTTTTCCCGGTTTAGTCTGATTAGTTGGCTTAATATTTGTGGTCTTTAATCATAAAAGCCCAATTAGATTGGCCCAGATAAATCACAAGCCTCTTTCTTCTCTCACTTAGACAAGACAACCATTATTCACGGCGAAGAACATTTCCCCGAAAAACCCTAGAATCCCAAAATAGAATCCCTAAAAGAGAAAGAAAGCAAAAATGGAGGACACGAAGCCACCATTGGGAGGTAACAACAATCCTCAGCAGCAGCAGCAACAACAACAACTTCTCTATCAACACCAACTACAACAACAACAGAGACAACAACAAATGCTTCTATTGCAGCAATTGCAAAAACAACAACAGCAACAAGCAGCAATGTCTAGATTCCCGTCGAACATCGACGTGCATCTCCGGCCACCGGGGTTGATTCAGAACCGACCCATTAATCCTCCGCCTCAGCAGAATCCTACCCCTAACCCTAATTTGGGACAGCAGACACCGAATTTTCAACAGCAGCAGCAGCAGAATGTATCGAGTCAGCAGATGATGCAGCAACAACAACAACAGCAGCAGCAGCAGAAATTGATGAGGCCATTGAATCACATCGAGCTTCAATGCGCTTATCAGGACGCTTGGCGTGTTTGTCACCCCAATTTTAAACAACCCTTCTCTTCTCTCGAAGATGCTTGCGAGAGGTTTGTTGTATCAAATGCAAATTATCAAACTTTATATACTTTTGATGAAATTCATCAAAGCCGCAGCAATTAGTATAGTTTTCTAGTCTCAATTTAATGATATCAAACATTGATCTATCTATTAATAATTGAATTTAATGATCTATCACGTTTTTTTGGGTTTTGAGTTGTTATCTCCTTAGGAGTCGCCCTGAGGCTTTCTGTTGTCCTATTTGGTAGTAGAATTAGAATGATACTATATGTTAGCCTTTTGGTCAACTATAGATTGTGACTATAGATTAAAAACGGGATCTTTGTCTACTGGAAGCATGAGTTTCTTGAATAGGTATCTTTCTGAAAAAGGTAGATGCTGCATCTGTTATATTTTCCCTGTCTATAAGTATAAGAGATCCTGTTCTTCTCTCTGAGTTTGATGTGGCATCTCTGCATGGTCCTCATTTCTTTGAGATCAATTTGGAATTACGTCCTGTCTTTTCTCGTAAAAGCTATAAATACCTCCTTTTGAGTGTTGAGAAACATTACTGAGTTCCGTGGATATTACTAATTATTCTTGCTATTTTTGTTACCTGTCTTCTTCCATATCTGTGTGAAAAGGTTCTATTGACGTAATATTAGGTTTATAATTGCTAGATAGATCCATTGCCTTGTTTGAACATTCTGTTTCTGGTTTACTGCGGTCACTACTCACATTGCGTGTATTCTTACAACCTGTGCAGATTATTACCTTATCATGTCGTAGCAGATTACGAAGCAGAAGAGGATGATAGAATCCTTGATTCAGACCCAACAGGCCAGGCCTTGTCCCGCTCTCAACAATGGGATAACAACATTGCTGCGAAAGTTGCTGAATTCACGGCAACGTTTGAGAAGCAAGCACTAGCTTTTAACATAATAACTCGAAAGAGAGCTATGGGAGAATTCAGATCTGAGGAAAGGTTGATGGTAGAACAAGCTTTGCTACAAGATGAAAGGAAAGCGTTGATTGAACTGAAAGCAGAAATGGATAGGGAGAAGGCTGGCCGGGAGGCTCAGGAGGCTAAGCTGCGGATGGCGGCTTTAGCTCAAGCTGGACAGTCTCAATCTCATGCTGAGATAATGGCTCGTAACCCATTAAGGGCTAATGCGGTTGGAAATCAGGGCAGCAATATTCAGCTTAGCCACGAGATGGGAGAACAGGGACGTAACATGAACCCTGATGAGATGATGAATGGATGGGGAAACAACAGTCAGAGAGAGGACAAGGAACCTTCAGAAGATTTCTTGAATGATGAGGAGAATGAGAATGGAGAGACAGGGGAACAAGAAAACTGGCGTGAAGCAGGAGAATTTGATTTGAATAGCCGGTAAATGACCAAGGTGAAGACTATTTGCAGTCTCATGTATTAGAAACTGGAAAGGAAATTACAGTTGCTCTTGATATCACTCCAATTTCTATAGTTTCAAGCTGCTATATATGCCAGGTTCAGGTCAAGTATATGGGTATCTGATAGTCAGACTCAAAGCCTAATGATACTCTTGCTCTCCGCTATCTGAATTACCAATGATGGTTCCAAGTAAGCATTTCTTGTATCTGTTTGATGTTTTGTAGCATAAGTTAGATGTGTGCATTACATGTTGATGATTAGTGTCTTCATGATACATGGAGATGGAGAGGCTGGTTACCTAGTAACCGAATCTTGTAGAAGGTGTAAGAGATCCAGATAGTAAAGCTTAGTAGCTAAAATAGATTATCATATGTAAGTTACTATTACAGAATTGTATTGGTTATGTATTGGCCATGTATGGAATGATTGATTGTGATATGTGAAAAGATTGTAATAGTTACACAAATTTAATCCTCAGGTGGAGGATTTTTGCATACTTTCTCATCAAATTGGTCTAATTTTGTTTGTTTTTTTTCCTTAAAAGATAATATGAAAACTAGGGTAATATTAATGCTTTAGGGTTCTAACCTAAAAAGTTTTGAGTTAACTTTGTGAAGAAGTAAGGCAATACAAAATCGTCATCGTTTCGGAGAATTGTTTCTTCTCTCTGCCATAAAAACACAGAGGACGAAGCTTATGAAGGGAAACGTAGAATAACTAAACAATTCACTAATCCTAATTAGACATTTATTCTCTCTTAGCTTAAATCAACAAATAAACCTCAGAAGATTTTGAACCATTGGCTTGCAGGTTCACAAGTAGTATCTCCGGTCAAACAGTTGCAAGAATTAGCAACAACATTGTTATCCGAATCCACGTCTAAGCATACCAACGAACCGTCACTAGTGTTGAACGACAAATGCATCTTTGTGGCCGATATTTGCTCAATCTTTGTGCATATCCTGCCAAGTTTCACACTTTTTCCGACCGCTGTTTCTCCTTCTAAGCAAGATTTGTGACCGCGTCTGATCTCAAGTATGCCTCCATGAGAATAGCTCCACGGTTCGTCCTTTGTGCATGGACCTAACGTGAGCTCGGACTCATGGCAGTGTGACTTTCTCACTAGGCAGAGTCCGGTTAACGGATGAAATATTTTCTTGTGATGATTGTGCTTTACACCGGGTCCTGTTTATTAAATTTACATCAAACTATATGTAATAATAATCTGGTTAAATTACAAGCAAGATTGATGAATACCTGTGTGCGGTGGTTGAATGACGGAGAGCCTACGGAGATAAGTATAGTTATGAACATTATGCCAATTCGCATCTAACATACCGTAAGCTTCAACTACACCACGTTTGCCTTCGCGGAAATAATAAACTCCCGTAACCGCCCAAACCGCCCAATCCAAATCTTTCTCGGCCGCCCATGCCAACATACAATTCATGTACCTAATGGTATACGGTTGATAAAAGTACTTTAAGCTTTGATTGGTAAGCAAATATCTAAATGTAATTATAAAGGAAAGCCTTGGTCGAGAACCTGTTTCCTTCAAGATCGCCACCTCTTTGATCGGTCCCAAACTCGCTCAAGAACAAAGGAAAGCCTTGGTCGAGAACAAAACCGCCGGTACGACGCTCCTTAGAGAACATTTGGCTGCAAAAGTCGTTGACATTGTGTGACTTCCATTGACCAGTACCGTCAGTGAAAGAATACCAATGAAGCTCCAAGACAAGTTTTTTCTTGAAGCTAAGATTCACTGGACGATCTTTTAAGAAACTTAGGTCAGCATCGAAGTTAAGCCCTGAGAGTATGACCAGTACGTTAGGGTTTGATGTATGCACTGCTTCTGCTCCTTTTTGCATGTACCTACATGTGGAAAAATAATAATCATTTTTTCTATTTAAAAAAAGGTTAGAATCAAGTTAATTTATTATTTATATGCGTTGATTCTTGTTGTTAAATTGATGGACATTGGATTCCTATATTAACCAATATAAATATATATTTTTTAATGTACTTGTACTTAACTATTATTGTGGATTTAATTATGTATAGCACAACGGAATATAATCTGTTAAGATCTAAAATAGACAGATAATTAACGTGTATTAATTTCCTTGGCCTTCAAGCTTCACATGGGCGTTATGATAAATAAATGAAAATGGAATTTATAAATACGTACTTGTACCAATCTTTTGATGTATGATTGTAGCCTCTAAGTTCATTCCTCAGGCTCATACCAACAACGTTTTTCACGTTCATAAATATTGTGGCCATCTTCTTAAGACCCAACATCCATAGATCCGGGTTGAATTTTGGGTCGCCAAAGAACGCGTCCGGGTCATCGTTGCTACAACACCACCCCGGTACGGTCTTGTGGTTGTCAAGTATCACCATCACATCATGCCTCCCAAGACTATACACCACAGCCTACACAAACATGTTGCCTTGCGTTAGAAGATATCATATAGTAAAAACAAGAAGCATGTGAAATATATTTTTTTCATTACAACGATGATCAGATCTGAAAAGAAATGGAAAAATAATCATTATTGCAATATAAGATAAAACATGTTTTAGTCATATTTTTCAGTCACAAATGACTTATTTAAAAACCATGGATTTTTAATTGAACATGAAAAGAATAGTTTTTGTTTGAGTTGAAGAAATTATGTAATACTAGAATCACATGATTAATTATGTATTTATACCTGAAAGACATTGATGAGAGGAGTATTGACAATGTATGGATTGTGAGTGTAAATCCCTTGAAGCTCATGATCCAATCCATATCTCTCAAATGATTGTTTCACGGTAACATTAAAGGCTAAAGTGTCATTAATCATTAATTCAAGTGGCCAAGTGAGCCTAACACAATTGAATCCCATGTCTTTTATCTTTTTCGATATTGAATCCATTGGCTGGCTGCTCAGCCCCTCTGCTACCACTGGCTTGAGGTGCGAAGGCCAGTTCGCGCAAGCTAGCTTCACGCGGTGGCCCTTGTTGTTTACGATCCATCGAGACTTTGTGAATAGTGGATAATCTGTTGCTAGGGTTAGAGATATTAATGACAAGAATAAGAACAAAAAGACAGTTAAAGCGATTGCTTTTGCCATGCTTATTTCGTTGTGACTGTGTTTTAGGAAGATCATTAAGTATATATAGAGAGTGAAATCAAGGGTTTTTGTCACAATGATAGGGGATTTGTTGAGTTTCTTTTGTAAGATAATTGACTAAATATTTCAGGGTTGGTTACTTAGTTTGATGATAGGTTTCAAAATGTAAATAAATGAGATATTTACGGAACATTGTGGATAAATATCTTCTTACCACACGTTTTGGATAGTGTAGTTTTTTTTATTGTTCGAATAATTAAGAGGATAATTAGTCAATGGATCATCCGCCTAAAATGTCGAGAAAGTAACTTGGGTAACATTTCAAAACGTATCCGGCCATTAAATAGTCTCGTCATTTATTTGTTTCCCTCAAAATTGCCAATATATCAACGAACGAAGGGTAATATACTAATATATTTAGCTTGTGTATTCATTCGCTAAGTCATATAAAATTACTCGAAACTTTATTTTATACAGGATTATACATTATTTTCACAAAACGGAAAATAATAAGCCATTTGTACTTAGACCAACAAACTAATTCAAGAGTGAAATCTATTTTTATGTTCAGTTCTACTCTATTATAAAAATCTTCTATATATGTAACTATCATGTTTAAAATGATGTTTTTGGTATGGGGAATAAAATTCAATTTACACACATAAAGAAATGAAAACATAATAATAATAAGAAAGCAACGTAATGTTGTAGACGTCTGATACCTAATGTCGACTGCCGCCACATGTCGACCGTGAGGTTGGTCACGTTGTCTCCCTAACTGCAATACTTTGAGCTGTACTTCTATCGGGACCTCTATTTTCTTCTCAAACTTTTTTAAAAATTAGTATTATTTTATACCATTTCGGCAAACAAATTATTAGGAGATAGTATCATTTAAAAAAATAAATATCAAATTTTGTCAGTAAAATTATTACAGTATGTCACGTTAACTAGTTAAAATTTTGTTATAGAAACAAGATACTTGAAGAAAACGGGCTGTTACTTTCGGAGTTTACAAGTTCCATTTCTCGAGAAGAACTATTTGGGTTATCAATATAGGTCATATGATATGACTAATATCTACTGCAGCACCCAATTTAATAATTCTAGAAACTCTAAATTCAACATTTAGTGGGTATTAAAAAATAGTTTAATAGACTATGACAGTCCATTGGACCATTAAACAAAAACTACACGCCCTTATCAGAGCGACGAATTTTTTGTAACTTGGATCAGAAATTCAATAAAGTTATAGTAATAAAAATGAAATAATTTGGAAAAGAAAGAATAGAGAAGAAAACACATGCGAAATTATAATGGCCTGCCTCTCTTCCTTCTTATCTCTTTTACTTACACTCTCCAGGTCCCTCACTTCCCTCATTGGACCTCTCTAACTCTCCTCTCTTACCTTCTCCTGTTTAAATTCTTCTCCTTTCTTTCCACAATTTCTGTCTAACCAATTCCAACACCAAAAAATTCCATTTCTTGACGATGAAACGAAGCCATCAAGAAACGTCTGTAGAAGAAGAAGCTCCTTCAATGGTGGAGAAGTTAGAAAATGGTTGTGGTGGTGGTGGAGACGATAACATGGACGAGTTTCTTGCTGTTTTGGGTTACAAGGTTCGATCTTCAGACATGGCAGATGTTGCACAGAAGCTTGAACAGCTTGAAATGGTCTTGTCCAATGATATTGCCTCTTCTAGTAATGCCTTCAATGACACCGTTCATTACAATCCTTCTGATCTCTCCGGTTGGGCTCAGAGCATGCTCTCGGATCTTAATTACTACCCGGATCTTGACCCGAACCGGATTTGCGATCTGAGACCAATCACAGACGACGATGAGTGTTGCAGTAGCAATAGTAACAGCAACAAGAGGATTCGACTCGGTCCTTGGTGTGACTCAGTGACCAGCGAGTCAACTCGTTCCGTGGTGCTTATCGAGGAGACAGGAGTTAGACTCGTTCAGGCGCTAGTGGCCTGCGCCGAGGCGGTTCAGCTGGAGAATCTGAGCCTCGCGGATGCTCTCGTCAAGCGCGTGGGATTACTCGCGGCTTCTCAAGCCGGAGCCATGGGGAAAGTCGCTACCTACTTCGCCGAAGCCCTAGCTCGTCGAATTTACCGGATTCATCCTTCCGCCGCCGCCATTGATCCTTCCTTCGAAGAGATTCTTCAGATGAACTTCTACGACTCGTGTCCCTACCTGAAATTCGCTCATTTCACGGCCAATCAGGCGATTCTAGAAGCTGTTACGACGTCGCGTGTCGTACACGTAATCGATCTAGGGCTTAATCAAGGTATGCAATGGCCGGCGTTAATGCAAGCCTTAGCTCTCCGACCCGGTGGTCCACCGTCGTTTCGTCTCACCGGCGTTGGGAATCCGTCGAATCGAGAAGGGATTCAAGAGTTAGGTTGGAAGCTAGCTCAGCTGGCTCAAGCCATCGGCGTCGAATTCAAATTCAATGGTCTAACGACGGAGAGGTTATCCGATTTAGAACCGGATATGTTCGAGACCCGAACCGAATCGGAGACTCTAGTGGTTAATTCGGTTTTCGAGCTTCACCCGGTTTTATCCCAACCCGGTTCGATCGAAAAGCTGTTAGCGACGGTTAAGGCGGTTAAACCGGGTCTCGTAACAGTGGTGGAACAAGAAGCGAACCATAACGGTGACGTTTTCTTAGACCGGTTTAACGAAGCGCTTCACTATTACTCGAGCTTGTTCGACTCGCTCGAAGATGGTGTTGTGATACCGAGTCAAGACCGAGTCATGTCGGAGGTTTACTTAGGGAGACAGATATTGAACTTGGTGGCGACGGAAGGAAGCGATAGGATCGAGCGACACGAGACGCTGGCTCAGTGGCGAAAACGTATGGGATCCGCCGGGTTTGACCCGGTTAACCTCGGATCAGACGCGTTTAAGCAAGCGAGTTTGCTATTGGCGTTATCTGGCGGTGGAGATGGATACAGAGTGGAGGAGAACGACGGAAGCCTAATGCTTGCGTGGCAAACGAAACCTCTAATCGCTGCATCGGCGTGGAAACTAGCGGCGGAGTTGCGGCGGTAGATACGTCGTCATAAAGAGGAGAAGAAAAAAGACTTAGCGAACGTGACCTTATGTTTTTATTTTACTTTAACTTACCCCAGTAGTTTCGTTTTGTGACAATTTCGCCCGAAATATTCCGTGCCTTATACTTTTGGGACCCAGTTGGTTCGTTGGTCGTGGAGATTCGAGAACGAGGAACATGTGTGTATGTAACAACAGCACGAGCAAGTGTTTTCATAGTTTGAATAAATATGAAAGAAATGACGTTTATTTTATTTTTTGTCAACGAATTGACGTTACGTTTAATTTCACCCAAAATATATACAAAATGACGCATGAATGAATTTGGACCGACTCGATTATTACATAGAGGCTAACGTTTCTGGGAGATGATGATGATGATAGAAGTAAAGAAGCTAAACCTCACTTGAGTCTTTTTATTCTGAAAAGCCGGAGTCCAAACTCTACTTTTGGGTTTTTTGAGAGGTTTTCATTGTCAGCTTTTGATCAAGTGGGTGAAACCGTTTTGCTTAGGAATGTGTAAAAGAAAACTTGATATTTACTACTAATTTTATCACCACTTTTGAAAAATACATGTATTCATAGAAAGATATGATAAAGTTGGACCACATTCTCATTCTCTAAACTCACTTTAAACATGGCAATGTTTAAATATCCTCAAGTCTTGGAACATCTTCAGACTTACCATTTCTTGATTTTACCCGTAACAACACTTCAATATCTGAGTAGTCAAGACTAAACAATCCGAACAATATCAGCTTTTGATTTTATATAAATATAACTATATAAGACTTCCTAACAAAGAGGAACATGAGTCCCACAGCCACAGCATGTCGTAATCGATGGATGAGACGGCTGTGTAGGCATAGTTATTGGTTTCTCCGGCTAAGTCCTAACATGGACTTAGGAGAAAGTTTGAGGTGAGACCGAGAGGATAGGCGGAGAGGTTTACGTTAAAGAGAATGCATCCGCAATATATTTACTTTTTAAGTAATTCTAAAAATGTAGTTACTTTATTTTATATCAATGATTTAAAATGTATATGCGAGAAGCCTAAACCAAATAATGAACTTTAAGGAACAAAACAAATTATGAATGTTTTGGTTCTCTTCACTGTTAAAGCCATTTTTATATCTTTTTAAAACAAAACATTCGTTGTTGTGGTGTTCAACAAACCAAAACAAAACAAACTAGCCCCCTTTTCAAGAATGATCCACTCACATCACATTACATGGAATTAGGATACAATCATATAAATTAAAACTCACCAAGTGTAAAAACAACAAAAATAAGAATTGACGATGCTTAGAACCAAATCTCTCAATATATATAAAAAAATTCAAACATTTCAAAAGTAAAAGTATGGCAAAAAAAATTAGAAAATTTTGGCAACATCCTTCATAAGTCCACGATTGGCACCTGCAAAATCAGTGAATTCTTGATACGATATGTTTCCATCACCATCAGTATCAATTTCAGCCATCATACGTTTGACGTCATCAGCTGTTACCGAACCAAGTGTCTTAAGAGCTTCTTCGAGTTCGGCTGCTGAAATTTTTCCGTCACCATTAGCATCAAATTTCTTGAAAATACGGTCGTGCTCGGCTTTCTCCGTTGCATCAGCCATAATGTCTTGGTGAATATGTGGTTGTGTGCGCGTTTTTATAAGATGAAAACAATCTTTCTTTTTATTGGTGGAGGAATAAGGAAAAATCAAATTATATAAATCTTTGAGTGGAATGAACAGTTGAGGTTGTGCTTTTACTTAGGAACTTTTGGAGGAATGTTTAAACAACAATTGAACGAAATTGGTCCAAGTTAAAACCTAAACTTAGCAAAATTAGGATGTGACTTGGTCTTGAACAAAATTTAGATTCAAGTAGCTAATGGATTTATTCCATTATCGAATTTAAATCTTAATCTATGGTTCTGTCTCTGTTTATAATACTTACAAATCATTTCTTAAAAATATTTATTTCTTACCATCTCAAACTTTCATTAAGATTGGCTGGCCATTAACTAGACCAAGAAAATTTCCACTATTTACCTCTATCTTTTGTGTATAAATATCTAAATATTTTATTATTTTATATATTTTAAAACTACATTAATTAAATACACTTAGATGTTTTAAGAAAATAAGAAACTGAATTTACAAAGTAGTGGAATCATTATAATACTTTGATGTATTCATTAAAATGTAGCTAAAATCTGTAAACTATACAAAATAAATTTGATAAGACAAGAAAAATATGAAAAGTATTCTTTTGGAGATTTAGATCAATATCTATAAAATGTACCTTTGATAAACACAATATATCTTTTTAACTGTACTAAATATTTACATTATATTTACAAAATTTATTGTTGACAAAATAAGCACATCTACATCTATTTAAAGATAATAAGTAACAAAATCTATTAATTAACCAAAATCACTGCATTTCTTTTAATCATCCAGACCAAAAATGCTAAAGGAGATCTAGTCACACAAGTCTTACATTGTTTCAGAGTTAACAAGTGTCTTGTGAGTTATTACCACATACCCATTGTGAGAACTTAGAAGATTTTGTACATTACTTCAGTTTTTATCGTCTCGGCATGTGCTATATATGTTTCTTTTAAGAAGAAAATTTATGGATTTGATTATCAGAGAAAAAAAGGATATCTTACTTTTGTTTTTTGTTTGTTTTCCAAACCTATAATGGTTTAGGATTCGAAAAAGGAAATAAAGATTAAAAAATTTATTCATAAAGGCAATTAGATCTCACATGCCAAAACTAAATTTTTGTAGGAATCCAAACAACATTCGAGATTTTCTCTTATAAATAGAGATTTAGTTGATGGCCTCCTCACACAGACTCTTTCATAGACTTTAGATCATCACCATCATATTACTCAAAGCAAGAATGTCTGTTGCAGAGATCTTCGAGAGAGTCGACAAAAACAAAGATGGGAAAATCTCATGGGACGAATTTGCTGAAGCGATTCGCGCCTTTTCTCCTTCAATAACATCTGAAGAAATCGATAACATGTTCAGAGAGATTGATGTCGACGGTGATAACCAAATCGACGTTGCGGAATATGCTTCTTGCTTGATGCTTGGTGGTGAAGGAAATAAAGAGGACGAAGACATTGTTATGAAAGAAGCTTTTGATTTGTATGACATTGATGGTGATGGAAAAATATCGGCGAGTGAGATTCATGTGGTATTGAAACGTCTTGGAGAAAAACAAACAATAGCAGAATGCATTGCGATGGTTCGAGCCGTTGATGCAGATGGTGATGGCTTTGTGAGTTTTGAAGAGTTTAAGACTATGATGAGTTGTAACAACAAAAAATTACAATGATTCTTCTCAGATTTTTAATATTTTGTTTTTGTTTTCCTTTTTCTTATGAATTTGGATTTGTGTTGATCTATTTTGTTTTCAAACTAATTAATTTCGATTAATTCAGTTTAATAAGAAACTCTAAACCTCTTATAGTCTTATGGAAGAAAAAAACAAAATTAATATTACATATATAGAGTTTTATTTTTGATCTCTTTGGAAGCGGTCAATCTCAAGATATTCGTAATCTGTTTTTCTCTATTCCATTCCATGTTAGCTAAATTGATCCATTTGGAATTTTGGATTCTATGTATTTAGTTCATTATCAATGATTCGTTCCAAGAGAAAAAAAAAAACACTTAATAGATTATTAGTTTTTTTTGTTTTGAACACCAAAATTTTTAGAAATTACTCAACAGAAATAATTTATCTTTTGTTTTTTTAGTCGACCCAAACTTGTGCGTTTTAGTCTTTCTCTTAATCTTTGGAAAAAAATATCTGCAGTGTTTTTATATCTACTCAAAAGCCCAACTTTCAAAGTTCTAAAATTCAAAGCCCAAAGCCTAACAGTTAATCCAGTTAAAACTAAGTTCGGAATCCATGTAAGGCTTAATGGTCCGGTCCCGTCCCGGTCTCAAAACGGTAGTCGTGACTCGTGATATCTTGCAGAATCCGTAATTCCGTATACTTGACGAGGTGCTGTAAGTATTAGATGTTATCGTGATGTTTCTGCTCTTCTTCGATCGCCACATCAAAATTATACCATATTTTTGAATCTAAAGATTGTTACGAATGCATAAGCATATATGTAAGAAAACAATAATCACCTATATTTATCAAAATTAAAGATCTATCGATTGATCTTTCTGACTTGCAAAGAGAGACTCCACATAAATGTAAACACGGTTAAAATACTTGAATACCTCAATCATTGTCGTGCCACGCCGACATAGTCAATTAGTCATAACTTGACCCTCCAAAAAAGCCTAACGTAAGAGAGTTTCACAAACTTATTTCCAATTATCTTAAGCCACGTGTTTAGTGACCTTTGTGCTGGCCCTGAAACGTGTCTATCTTATCGACCCCTCTTTAAACTCAAAACTCAAAAATAATAATTAAATAGTAACAGGCCGACATAATAACCCAAAAATATCTATAACGATTAAAAATAGTAACACACTGACCCTACGTGGAAACAAGAAAGATATTAAAAAAACTCATATGATTCGTCTCTATAAAAGATCCAACTCTCACAAATCAAACAAATCACATTTCCACTCTCCTTGAATCTGATTTCTCCACAAAAAAACTACATCGATCATCGATAATAGATCGTACTACAATACTATATTCTCAAAACGATGGTGTTTCCGGCGTGTGTACAGTGCGGAACAAGACAAAACCCCTGTCGGTGCAAAGTGGTTGGACCAACTTTAGGGTTCGTGGCTTTTCTGATAACCGGAATCATCGAGTGGCCAGTTGGTGCGGTGGTGTATATCTTTAAACACGCCAAGGGTCGTCGTATAATGGGTCATCCGGCCAGAAAAGTTTATCCCAAAGTCTCTCGATCTATTCCCATTTGACTTTCTTGTCATTAATTATAATCATGCTTTGTATTTGCTTGACAAATAATGATTCCACTTTTTAGATATATGTGATCACATAAGGTATCTAAGTCCAGAATTAGTATCCGTTATAATGACCAAATAATGTTATGTTAAAATTGATACTTTGTTTCTTGTCTTTTCAATTTGATTTACTTGATGTGTACCTTTTGTTTTGTTTTGTAATATACTTGTGCAAGCTAATAAAGTTTCATGAAAGATATTCTTATGATTGAGAAAAGTATTAGCTGCATCGTAAAACCCTAAATCTTTGAATCAAAGCTATCCAATCCATTGTATAACGAGTAAGATTGGTACGGATGAATTATTTTTAGAACACGAGAATGTTTGGATTTTTGTTCTAACGAAACAGAACTGAGAATCGCGGGAGAAACCAATCAAATTCCATGTTTGACCTTTGTTTTTACCTTTTTACCGCGGTAAGTATTGAATAGTAAAAAAAGTTTGCTTCATAAAATAGGATTCGATCAAAAAAGCCGTTAAAAGAGAAAAGGATGTTCGCGCGAAGACTCTCCTCTCTATTCTCTATCGTAACCAAAAGGTTTATCAATTGATCTGAAAATTCCATAAAACAGCACCAATAGTTCCTAATTACGAAGCTGATGTAGTTTCTCTGTTTTAATTGTAGATCACAAAGTCGCTTGCTTTCGTGTCCGACAACTTCTGCTCAAAATTGGGTATTTGCTGAGTTTCGTCAGACTATACAAGGTTTCATTTTTCTCCAACATGTTTTGATCTTTTAAGCCTCTATGATATCTCCGAGCCTGTTCGTATATTGGTGTCTTTAGTTTTTTTGGTTCGGATTAGTCCAAGTAGTAGACCAGGTGTTCGTGGAAATGCCGCAGAGAGTTTATTTGTTCATGACTCTTTTAAAGTTTAGTTTTTTTGGAATTGAGTACACACTGGTGGGAAGGTGATATTGTTTAAAAGTAGAGTCTCAATATATGTGACACTTCGGTTGTTTCAATGTGTTGCAGCAACTCGATTTTATGCAAGTGGAAGAGGAAAAGACTACAATCTATTTGGTAATGTGAAACCAGGTGATGATGACTTTAGAAAAACATGGGAGAAAGAAATGGAGGATGATGATACTCTATGGTCAGGAAGTGAAGACGAAAGCAATGATAAGACAAAACAAGAAAGCGGAAGAAACCGTCTTGAAAAAGAGATTAAGAAAGCTAGACAACAAGCTAAGGATAGCACCGATCAAATTGATGGAGATGATAGTGATGAATTGTACAGCGTTTGGTCAGGAAGTGATGAGGAAAAAACGCTGTGGACTGGCGATGAAGGTGATGATGACGACGATATTCCAACAGAGCCACGCCCGAACGAGGCATCTGATAAATACTTAGATAAGTTGTTTGAGTTTGAGGAGAAACCAAAGTACAGGACAATCTCAGAGTTGTTGAAATCTGAAAATGAACCTGAGGAGCTTTCACCCGGTAAAAAGGCGAGGAAGCTTGCTGTTGAGAACGCGTTGAAGAAACTGAATAAAGGGCCTGATGGGCGCTACACAAACGTGTGGGAAGTAATGAGTGATGTTGACATTCTGATTGGAGCATTTGAAAACATTATCTCGGGACCTGAGTATGAAGAGCTAAGAAAAGGTGGACCCAAGAGACTGAACATGCAGTTCTTCAAGGATATACAAACTCGAATGAGAGATCCAAACTTCAAGTTCACACCTGAAATAAAGTTGAAGCCAAAGAGTAAACTAGTGCCTAGGAAGAAATGGCAGAAGGCACAGTCCAGAATAAGGAAAGCGAAGAAGCGGTAAAAGCTC